>NC_142933.1:108482454-108642454 GCF_046866305.1 Octopus bimaculoides
CGGTTTCGTGCAAGGAATACAATGGAGTGTTAGGTAACAATGCGATTATATAACGTTACGCTCATCAGAGTTAGCCGATATGGAAGGGAATATGGCAGCTGTTCTCTATTGTCCGACAATGGAGAACAGTCGCCATTGTATTCCTTAAGAGCAAAGCCGGTTATATATATATATATATATATATATATATATATATATATATATATATATATATATATAAACAAATAGTAAATGAGTATACGCATATATACGTACAGGTGTGTGCATACCGACATCCACCTGTATGTATAGGTGCATATCTGGGTACAGGACATTGCAAACAAAACAGAGACGAGAAAACACACAAGCCACATAGAGAACATTCTACTTCATCAGCTACCTCCGTTTTAACACCGGCGTTTCGAAGAGCTAGGCAGGACGCATCGTTAAAACAGCTCTTCCCATGGACCGCAAATTAAATTTGTATACACAAATTGAATCTTGCCATGGAGGAATGTTGTGGCGGACAAGAAACAAGACAGGAAAACAAACAGAAAAGGCTTTACGGCCAGACGAGAAAAATTGTTTGTGTATGAACGCTGTGAGGCACGAACTTGAAAGTAGGGACGAAATGGTTCGTGTGTTTGCTCGGCGACAGCCAAGGAAGAAAAGGATTATTGACCGTAAGCATGTGACCATGCCGGTGTAAGGGGAAGAGAGAGAGTGGCAGAGGGAGAAACAAAGGGAGGAAGTAGAAGAATAGGTGAGCAACGAGAGGAAAAGAGAAAGAGAGGAAATACGAGGGGGAAAAAAGAGATACGTAGTAGTAACAGAGGAAGAACGAGAGGGGTAAAGCGAGATACGTAGTAGTAAAGAGGAAGAACGAGGGGAAGAGAGAGAGTGGTAGAGGGAGAAACAAAGGGAGGAAGTAGAAGAATAGGTGAGCAACGAAAGGAAAAGAGAAAGAGAGGAAGTACGAGGGGGGAAAAAAGAGATACGTAGTAGTAACAGAGGAAGAACGGGAGGGGTAAAGCGAGATACGTAGTAGTAAAGAGGAAGAACGAGAGGGGGGAAAATGATAGAGGAAGAGAAAGAGAAAGAGATAGAGTAGCGTCGGAAAATATGAAGTTACGAAAAACTACTTACAATTGGAGACGCTGCGTTCAATCATGTAAAAACAAATAGTAAATGAGTATATGCATATATACGTACAGGTATGTGCATACCGACATCCACCTGTATGTATAGGTGCATATCTGAGTACAGGACATTGCAAACAAAACAGAGACGAGAAAACACACAAGCCACATAGAGAACATTCTACTTCATCAGCTACCCACGTTTTAACACCGGCGTTTCGAAGAGCTTGGGCAGGACGCATCGCTAAAACGGCTCTTCCCATGGACCGCAAATTAAATTTGTATACACAAATTAAATCTTGCCATGGAGGAATGTTGTGGCGGACAAAAAACAAGACAGGAAAACAAACAGGAATGGCTTTACGGCCAGACGGGAAAAATTGTTTGTGTATGAACGCTGTGAGGCACGAACTTGAAAGTAGGGATGAAATGGTTCGTGTGTTTGCTCGGCGACAGCCAAGGAAGAAAAGGATTATTGACCGGAAGCATGTGACCATGCCGGTGTAAGGGGAAGAGAGAGAGTGGCAGAGGGAGAAACAAAGGGAGGAAGTAGAAGAATAGGTGAGCAACGAGAGGAAAAGAGAAAAAGAGGAAATCGCGCACGCACACATATTCACCTCCCTTTTTCACTCTCCTGTCTTAGAAAGAACTTTTCCTCCACCACTCCCTCTTCCGGTTCTTCCACAATGTAATCTCGTGGACATCGGTGTTGATTTATTCTTCCTCCATTTTTTCCCTTCTTTGAACTTTCCTTGTTTCCGACGAAGAGCTCCGCCCGAAACGTCATAGTCTCTCTCTTTCCTTTCCCGAGCGTCTAGTAACACTATCCGTATCACGTCCTCACTTTGTTGTTTTTTGTTATTGTTTTTTATCTTATGCCCCGTTTTTCATTTGTTATTTTATACTCCTCGACTGAGGGTAACCTTAGAAGATATTCTTTTTCTTACACATTCGGATAGCTGCTGTTTGCAGGAGTAGTGCCTGAGATAACCGACCGGATTCTTAATCACCTCGCGCTTACGTATACATTTATATATGATAGAAATATTTGAAAATCATTGTTGAGCAATGCACGTGAGAAATTAAAGCAAAATGTGTAAGGTGATGTCAATAAATAAAAACAAAGAGAAAAGATATTAAATTACGTTGCATATGTTGTTTAATGAACGCAAAATATTTCGAGAAAGATTCCCTCTTTTCAAATAGAATATATAGAATAATCAAAGATTTTGGAGAAATGCGCTATTATTGGCAGGTTATTCTAATGTGTTGTCACGAAAATATTAATGGATTACTTAGAACTCAAGATACATATGCTTCAGTACGATGTGGCAATAAGAACTTGGGATGATAAAGGAATAAACTATTTCGTTATGAACTTCATTAGCTTACAGCTGTTTGGGGTGTAAGGTGCAGTGCACGCATAGTTGAGTGCTTGGGTATCATCCTCTAGTTTCATCGGTGCTTCAATTCAAATTTGAATATATATATATATATATATATATATATATATAATATGTGTATACAAATTTAATTTGCGGTCCATGGGAAGAGTCGTTTTAACGATGCGTCCTACCCAGCTCTTCGAAACGCCGGTGTTAAAACGGGGGTAGCTGATGAAGGAAAATGTTCTCTATGTGGCTTGTGTGTTTTCTTGTCTACGTTTTGTTTGCAATGTCCTGTACCCAGATATGCACCTATACATACAGATATACACCTATACATACATATGTCGGTATGCACATACCTGTACGTATATATGCATATACTCATTTACTATTTGTTTTTACATGACCGAACGCAGCGTCACCAATTTTGTAAGTAGTTATCGCAACTTTCTCTTTCTCTACCTCTATCATTTTTCCCCCCTCTCGTTCTTCCTCTGTTTACTACTACGTATCTCTCTTTACCCCTCTCGTTCATCCTTTGTTACTACTACGTATCTCTTTTTCCCCCCTCGTACTTCCTCTCTTCCTCTTTTCCTCTCGTTGCTCACCTATTCTTCTACTTCCTCCCTTTGTTTCTCCCTCTACCACTCTCTCTCTTCCCCTTACACCGGCATGGTCACATGCTTCCGGTCAATAATCCTTTTCTTCCTTGGCTATCGCCGAGCAAACACGCGAACTTACTTCGTCCCTACTTTTAAGTTCGTGCCTCACAGCGTTCATACACGCATAATTTTTCCCGTCTGGCCGTATAGCCTTTTCCGTTTGTTTTCCTGTCTTGTTTTTTGTCCGCCACTACATTTCTCCATGGCAAGGTTTAATTTGTGTATACAAATTTAATTTGCGATCCATGGGAAGAGCCGTTTTAACGATGCGTCCTACCCAGCTCTTCGAAACGCCGGTGTTAAAACGGGCGTAGCTGATGAAGGAAAATGTTCTCTATGTGGCTTGTGTGTTTTCTTGTCTACGTTTTGTTTGCAATGTCCTGTACCCAGATATGCACCTATACATACAGGTGGATGTCGGTATGCACATACCTGTACGTATATATGCATATACTCATTTACTATTTGTTTATATATATATATATATATATATATATATATATATATATATATATATATATTTATTTATGTGTTTCAGCCAAGTGGCTGCGGTCATGCTGGTGCACCACCGTGAAAACAAGTTCCCATGCCGGGAATCGAACCCGGGCCGCCTGGGTGAAAGCCAGGAATCCTATATATATATATATACCGTATTTTAACGTGTATAAGGAGCCATCGTGTATAAAAGAAACCCCTAATTTTTGTGGCTTAAAATTTGGAAAAAAGGGTTTTGTAAGGGATTATAACACTATCCATGTATAAGAAACTCCCATATTTTTTAAAATCTAATTTTTAACAAAAATAGGGTTCCTTATACACGTTGAAATACGGTATATATATTGATAACCGACTGAAGTAAGGATAACTCAAGGGCGTCTGTTCAATGGGAGGGGGATGTGATCTCGGTCGCTTATACGCCATGGAAACCCAGTAACCAGCCTTATGAGTTCTAAGACTAGAGAGAGTACATACTAATACAATTTAATATTTATGTTCTTGAATTTATTAAACTTAGCATTAGAGAAGTTATATCCAGTATCCAACACGATACGTTCACTATGAAAAAACCAGTGTGATCAGAACAAGCCCCGCCACACGGAAAGTACAGAATAATGTAGTGTCGTCAGTTAGTAGATCGGATAAGTGGAAGCTTAACTGTACAAAGGAGAAATGAAATAATTTTAATATTAGGTTGGTGCATAATTATTGCGGCTTTTTTTCAACAATTTTATACAACAAAAACAATAACAACATGTAACAAAAACATCTTTAAATGATTATTCCAGAGTATATTCGCCATCTACTTCAATTACTGCTTCCCATTTGCTTGGCAAATGTTTTTGTTAAATGTTGTTATTGTTTTTGTTGAACAAAATTTGTTGAAAAAAAGCCGCAATAATTATGCACCAACCCAATAGATCTCTATATTAATGGAAGTAAATCATTTTTGTTATGATAAATGATGCAGTAAAGTATCTCATTATATTGATGAGAGGTACCGTTTCTCTTATACGTCTTTATGTCATTCGATAAACTCTACACAAGGAAAACTAGTAGAAAAGCAGGTGTTAGACTAGCAAAAAGCATAATTGCATCACTTGCTTTATCGATTCTTGTGTCGTTCATAAAACTATATTTATAATAATAGCCATTTTTGTTTTTCACTATGGCCGATGAGATACATCAATAATGAAACAGTTTATAGCAGACTGGGTTCGTCAAGGTACTGATTGCAGTAACACGCTAACAGCACCAATAATACTTCCTCTGGTTCAACCAACACTCTTTTTATTCATTTATTTGTGGACTTACGTTTCCTGTTTCTTATGACATGCGCAATAATCGATATAACAATAAATAAAACGTATGACGACGTCAGTGCACACAAACTCAAGACAAATTTATCTTTTCTTTTTTCTCGTTTGTTTCCTGATTATTTTCTTTCGTTTTTGTTCTCATTCTCTCTAATTAAAATACCCAGGCTTTGCTTCAGAAAATGTTTCCATGGTGTCAGCTTGCTCCAGTGACAATGTCGATAAGTGTGAATCTTCTTCATAACTGGTTACCTTAAAATACTCGTCGTTTGATTTATAAGAAACTAAAAGTAATAATTGATACATTTGAATGAATGTCGCGTAATGGTGTTACTGTAAAATAGCTCTCCATGGCGCTGGTATTGTCGTGTTGGGTGCTGTTTGCTTGCTGTGCAGTAGTTGAATTGGTGAACGAAAATATGATTCGCGGCTTTCAGTTTCCGTCTACCAAATGCACTCACAAATCTCTGGCCAGCACAAGGCTATAGTAGAAGACACTTTCCCAATGTGCCACGCAGTGGGATTGAACCCGGAAGCATGTGATGGGGAAGCAAGCTTCTTACCAAACAGCAACGCCATAACGAAAGAATATTCTTTTCAATTTTGAGTGGTGCGCGTTGGTAGGAATAACCCTTGTTATCAACGACTGAAATGGGATTCGAACTCTCAATAGTTCAAAGTAAATATCAACTGACTCTCACTGCGTTCAACTGACACACAACTCGGAGTTGCTTCATTACGAAACAGCGCAGTGTTTTTTGTTGCGTTATTACTCACAACTAGCATACATACATACATACATACATGTATGTATGTATGTATGTTTGTATGTATGTAAGTGTGTGTGTGTGTGCGTGCATGTATGTTTATATATATATATATATATATATATATATATATTTATTTATTTATTTTATTTATGTGTTTCAGCCAAATGGCTGCGGTCATCTTTTTACTCTTTGACTTGTTTCAGTCATTTGACTGCGGCCATGCTGGAGCACCGCCTTTAGTCGAGCAAATCGACCCCAGGACTTATTCTTTGGAAGCCTAGTACTTATTCTATCGGTCTCTTTTGCCGAAGCGCTAAGTTACGGGGACGTAAACACACCACCATCGGTCGTCAAGTTATGTTGGGGGGACAAACACAGATACTCAACAAATACACACATACATATATATATATACACATATATATGACGGGCTTCTTTCAGTTTCCGTCTAGCAAATCCACTCACAAGGCTTTGGTCAGCCGAAGGCTATAGTAGAAGACACCTGCCCAAGATTCCACAGAGTGGGACGGAACCCGGAACCGTGTGGTTGGTAAGCAAGCTACTTACCACACAGCCACTCCTATATATATATGCATTCACTTTCGAAAAAAAAATGTCTTTGGTTTAGTCTGCAAGGGGATAGTATGAGGAATGCAAACGTAGTTTCACCTGTTTCCCACGAACTTGTAACGGTGGAGTGAAGGTGTTGTCGTTAACGGCGTTTTACATATATTTTTGGCGATTCGTGACGACGATGACCGAGGATGGGGAGAAGAAAATCTCTGCCAGTTGTTTTATGTAAGACAACGTGACATTGTGGCCAGTTATTTTAAAGGTGGAAGGGGAAACCTGAGGTATACACACAAACACACACGCACAAGGATAGATACGGAGCTTCGTCCTTTGCCTTCCCCCGAACACACACACACACACACACACACACACATATATATATATATATATATATATATATATATATATATATATATATATATAATACAAAAAATATATATGCATGTATACACACATATATGTATATACTTTCATCTACATGTGTATATAGATGCATATCAGGGTACGGGACGTTATATATATATATATATATATATATATATATATATATATATATACATTCTTTTATTCATTTACTTGTTTCAGTCATTTGGTTGCGGCCAGACTGGATCACCGCCTTTAGCCGAACAATTCTACCCCAGGACTTATTCTTTTGTAAACCTATTTATTCTATCAATATTTTTGCTGAACCGCTAAGTTACAGGAGGCATAAACTCACCAACATCGGTTGTATGTACGTATGTATGTATCATTTAATGAAGACAATACAAAGATATTGGCTTCTGATAGTTTCTTGTTGTGAAGACGTGTCTTGGCAGGTTTTTCACAACCCGCAGGCAATCTACGGACTCTGAGCACATGATCTGTTCTATTAGAAAATCCGGACACAGGTACATGAGAAATCATACAAAAGTTTTAACCGACGAGACCATGTGATCAGTGCTTGTAGATTGCTTGGAGACACAAGGCATTTTATAAAAACCTGCGTAGACAAGTGTCTTCACAGAAAGAAACTGTTAGTAGCTCGTATCTTGTTACTGTATACATTAAATGTATTCAGAGCGACGACTAGGCGGCGGAGTACCGCCAGCGAAGGGCTGGTGCGCTGGAAAGCGCTGTCGGCGAGGCGGCGACACCGACCGCGAGTGTGTTTGTGTGTGTGTATGTGTGTTACGCACGCTAGGACACACGGCCTAGACAGTGGACGAACGAGAAGCAGTCCGAGCGAGTCGTGGCAGCGAGAAGGAGGCCAGCGAGCGACAACGAGCGATTGGGAGCCGATCAAAGCAGCGGAAGACGCATCGGCGGTGGAAGACGTATCGGCGGCGGGAGACGCATCGGCGGCGGAACTCCGCCGGCGAACCGCACCTGCTATCGAAAGGCCGTCGTCTCGGCGGCGATACCGACAGCGAGTGTGTGTATCCGTGTGTTTCGCACGCTAGGAGACGCTCGGACAGGCGGCCAACGCGTTCGACGGACGAGTCGCAGGTCGAGCGAGTCGCGGCGGCGACAAACGAAGCCGGCGAGCGATTGGAAGCGAGCAAAGAGAAAGCAGACGCATCGGCGGCGGAGTCCCGCCGGCGAACCGCCGGTGCGATCTAAAGGCCGAAGTGTTGGCCACGATACGAGCCCCGATACGAGCCGCGGTCGGTACCGCGACGAGGTCCGACCCGCAAACTCGCGGGACGGACGCGGGGGAATAGTCACGCTCTAAGTGACCCTCACACTCCAGGGGGGTCCAGACTACTATGTAGGGTAGTCGATGATCGGATGGGTTCTGCGACTCGAAGGAATAGTTTCGCCTCTCCTTTATTCCGACGGTCGGACCCGCGTAACCCGCTGCGCGATCGACTTCACACGATTCTTCCGCCGATTCTTCCGCTCGCCTTGCAGTGAGCGCCCTCGCCCATGCTGTCATCGTCGTTCCACGCCCCGCGTCTCGGCAGATCCGCTCGCTCGCCCGTCCGCCTGCAGCCGTTCGTGCTGCCGCCATCGGCCGATAGGTTTACTCCTCCTCGCCCGCGCCGTCGCTACGCTAAGCTCTCCGACTCGAAGGGATGTCCTCGACTCTCCTTTCTGCCGATGGTCAGACCCGCGTAACCCGCCGCGCGATCGACTTTACACGGCCGGCGCGTCCACGATTCTTCCGCCGACCAACCTTCCGCATTGTAGTTGGCGCCCTCGCCCTTGCTGTCGCCGTCGTTTCACGCCCCGCATGGCGGCAGATCCGCTCGCTCGCCCACACGCCAGCAACCGCCGTTCCGTTCGTGCTCGTGCTCCGTTATGCCGTTCGGTATCTTCCTACGCGACGCAAATATTAGACTGAGACTGTCGCGTACGGGCCGTCGCAGCAGCAGGCGCGGGTCGAGGCGTGTGGAGGCTTCACGCCCCATCGATTTTGGTGACTCCGGATAACTGTCAGTACGATCGCACGGGCTAGTATCAACTAGCGTTCGCGAGTCCACCCTATCAACTGTCGACGGCCCGGTAAGTGCCAACCGTGGTGGCAACGGGTAACGAGGAATCAGGGTTCGATTTCGGAGAGGGAGCATGCGAAACGGCTACCACATCCAAGGAAGGTAGTGAGCGCAAATTACCCACTCCCGGCACGGGGAGGTAGTGATAAAAAATAACGGAATGAGTACACTTCAAATCCGCCCTCCACGACTTGTTCAAAGAGATCGAGACGAAAAGGATCGCTTGCATACGACTCGACTTGCCGTTCGGAGTGACGTGCTTAGTAGAGCAGCTACCACACTGCGATCTATTGAGTCGCTTCTCGCGAACGACACGATCCGCCCTTTCGTGGCGGACATCCGTTTTCCCACCGTCCCCTTTTCTTTATAGTTTAACGAGAGAAACCGCGAACTGATCGAGACTGAGACAAAGCGCAGGCAAACGGCAGGAGTAACTATGACTCTATATGTCTGCATCGAGCAGTGGAGGAACTTTTTAAGTCGAGGGAAGCAAAGCTATTATCGACGTCGCTCGGATCGAGAGAGCGTGTGTCCGTGTGTTAAGCACGCTAAAACGCGCGGTCGACGGATAAGGAGTTGGTTCGAGTGAGAAGGAAGCGAGCGACGTCGCTGGTAGGTCCAGACTACAATGTAGGAGTAGCAGCCGTGGATCGGATGGCCGACCGACCGCGGCCGACAGAAAGGCAGATGCTCGGCCGGCGGTCTCCCAGCCGGTCACCGCCGCGTATCCGCAGAGTCGATCGGAAGCGGTAGAATCCAAAGCGACGACGAGGCGGCAGAGAAACGATCGGGCGGCGGAATTCAGTCGGTGAAGCGCAGGTGCGATCGAAAGAGCTACGGCCTAGGTGGTGGACGGAAGAAGAAGAAGAAGAAGAAGAAGAAGAAGAAGAAGAAGAAGAAGAAGAAGAAGAAGAAGAAGAAGCTCTAGTGTCGGCGCACGCCCGGTTTGCCGGAACGGTGCGCGGAACTATCGTCTCTTGCTCTTGTGTCGGCGCACGCCCGGTTTGCCGGAATGGTGCGCGGAAATATCGTCTCTTGCTCTTGTGTTGGGGCACGCCCGGTTTGCCGGAATGGTGCGCGGAACTGTCGTCTCTTGCTCTTGTGTCGCCGCACGCCCGGTTTGCCGGAATGGTGCGCGGAACTGTCGTCGCTTGCTCTTGTGTCGGCGCACGGCCGGTTTGCCGGAATGGTGCGCGGAACTGTCGTCCCTTTCTCTTGTGTCGGCGCACGCCCGGTTTGCCGGAATGGTGCGCGGAACTGTAGTCCCTTGCTCTTGTGTCGGCGCACGCCCGGCTTGCCGGAATGGTGCGCGAAACTGTCGTCCCTTGCTCTTGTGTCGGCGCACGCCCGGTTTGCCAGAATGGTGCGCGGAACTGTCGTCCCTTGATCTTGTGTCGCGGCACGCCCGGTTTGCCGGAACGGTGCGCGAGACTGTCGTCCCTTGCTCTTGTGTCGCCGCACGCCCGGTTTGCTGGAACGGTGCGCGAAACTGTCGTCCCTTGCTCTTGTGTCGCCGCACGCCCGGTTTGCCGGAACGGTGCGCGAAACTGTCGTCCCTTGCACTTGTGTCGGTGCACGCCCGGTTTGCCGGAACGGTGCGCGGAACTGTCGTCCCTTGCTCTTGTGTCGGCGCACGCCCGGTTTGCCGGAATGGTGCGCGGAACTATCGTCTCTTGCTCTTGTGTCGGCACACGCCCGGTTTGCCGGAATGGTGCGCGGAACTATCGTCTCTTGCTCTTCTGTCGGCGCACGCCCGGTTTGCCGGAACGATGCGCGGAACTGTCGTCCCTTGCTTTTGTGTCGGCGCACGCCCGGTTTGCCGGTATGGTGCGCGGAACTGTCGTCCCTTGCTCTTCTGTCGGCGCACGCCCGGTTTGCGGGAATAGTGCGAGGAACTATCGTCTCTTGCTCTTGTGTCGGCGCACGCCCGTTTTGTCGGAATGGTGCGCGGAACTTTCGTCTCTTGTTCTTGTGTCGGCGCACGCCCGGTTTGCCGGAATGGTGCGCGGAACTATCGTCTCTTGCTCTTGTGTCGGCGCACGCCCGGTTTGCCGGAATGGTGCGCGGAACTATCGTCTCTTGCTCTTCTGTCGGCGCACGCCCGGTTTGCCGGAACGATGCGCGGAACTGTAGTCCCTTGCTCTTGTGTCGCCGAACGCCCGGTTTGCCGAAACGGTGCACGAAACTGTCGTCTCTTGCTCTTGTGTCGGCGCACGCCCGGTTTGCCGGAATGGTGCGCGGAACTGTCGTCCGTTTCACTTGTGTCGGCGCACACCCGGTCTGCCGGAACGGTGGGCGGAACCGTCGTCCCTTGCTCTTTTGTCGGCGCACGGAACTGTCGTCCCTTGTTCTTGTGTCGGCGCACGCCCGGTTTGCCGGAATGGTGAGCGGAACAGTCGTCCCTTGTTCTTGTGTCGGCGCACGCCCGGTTTGCCGGAATGGTGAGCGGAACAGTCGTCCCTTGTTCTTGTGTCGGCGCACGCCCGGTTTGCCGGAATGGTGCGCGGAACTATCGTCTCTTGCTCTTGTGTCGGCGCACGCCCCGTTTGTCGGAACGATGCGCGGAACTGTCGTCCCTTGCTCTTGTGTCGCCGCACGCCCGGTTTGCCGGAACGGTGCATGAAACTGTCGTCCCTTGCGCTTGTGTCGCCGCACGCCCGGTTTGCCGGAATGGTGCGCTGAACTGTCGTCCTTTGCTCTTGTGTCGGCGCACGCCCGGTTTGCGGGAATGGTGCGCGGAACTGTCGTCTCTTGGTCTTGTGTCGGCGCACGGCCGGTTTGCCGGAATGGTGCGCGGAACTGTCGTCCCTTGCTCTTGTGTCGGCGCACGCCCGGTTTGCCGGAATGGTGCGCGGAACTGTCGTCCCTTGCTCTTGTGTCGCCGCATGCCCGGTTTGCCGGAACGGTGGGCGAAACTGTCGTCCCTTGCTCTTGTGTCGCCGCACGCCCGGTTTGCCGGAACGGTGCGCGAAACTGTCGTCCCTTGCACTTGTGTCGGCGCACGCCCGGTTTGCCGGAATGGTGAGCGGAACAGTCGTCCCTTGATCTTGAGTCGGCGCACGCCCGGTTTGCCGGAATGGTGCGCGGAACAATCGTCTCTTGCTCTTGTGTCGGCGTACGCCCGGTTTGCCGGAATGGTACGCGGAATTATCGTCTCTTGCTCTTGTGTCGGCGCACGCCCGGTTTGCCGGAATGGTGCGCGGAACAATCGTCTCTTCCTCTTGTGTCGGCGCACGCCCGGTTTGCCGGAATGATGCGCGGAACTATCGTCTCTTGCTCTTGTGTCGGCGCACGCCCCGTTTGCCGGAACGATGCGCGGAACTGTCGTCCCTTGCTCTTGTGTCGCCGCACGCCCGGTTTGCCGGAACGGTTCACGAAACTGTCGTCCCTTGCCCTTGTGTCGCCGCACGCCCGGTTTGCCGGAAAGGTCCGCGAAACTGTCGTCCCTTGCTCTTGTGTCGCCGCACGCCCTGTTTGCCGGAACGGTGCGCGAAACTGTCGTCCCTTGCTCTTGTTTCGCCGCACGCCCGGTTTGCCGGAACTATCGTCTCTTGCTCTTGTGTCGGCGCACGCCCCGTTTGCCGGAACGGTGCGCGGAACTGTCGTCCCTTGCTCTTGTGTCGGCGCACGCCCGGTTTGCCGGAATGGTGCCCCGCGCACCGTTCCGGCAAACCGGGCGTGCGCCGACAAAAGAGCAAGGGACGACGGTTCCGCGCACCGTTCCGGCAGACCGGGCGTGCGCCGACACAAGTGAAACGGACGACAGTTCCGCGCACCATTCCGGCAAACCGGGCGTGCGCCGACACAAGAGCAAGAGACGATAGTTTCGCGCACCATTCCGGCAAACCGGGCGTGCGCCGACACAAGAGCAGGGGACGACAGTTGCGCGCACCATTCCAGCAAACCGGGCGTGCGCCGACACAAGAGCAAGGGACGACAGTTCCGCGCACCATTCCCGCAAACCGGGCGTGCGCCGACAGAAGAGCAAGGGATGACAGTTCCGCTCACCATTCCGCACGGCCGGTTTGCCGGAATGGTGCGCGGAACTGTCGTCCCTTGCTCTTGTGTCGGCGCACGCCCGGTTTGCCGGAATGGTGCGCGGAACTGTCGTCCCTTGCTCTTGTGTCGCCGCATGCCCGGTTTGCCGGAACGGTGGGCGAAACTGTCGTACCTTGCTCTTGTGTCGCCGCACGCCCGGTTTGCCGGAACGGTGCGCGAAACTGTCGTCCCTTGCACTTGTGTCGGTGCACGCCCGGTTTGCCGGAACGGTGCGCGGAACTGTCGTCCCTTGCTCTTGTGTCGGCGCAGGCCCGGTATACCGGAATGGTGCGCGGAACTGTCGTCCCTTGCTCTTGTGTCGGCGCACGCCCGGTTTGCCGGAATGGTGCGCGGGACTGTCGTCCCTTGCCCTTGTGTCGGCGCACGCCCGGATTGCCGGAATGGTGCGCTGAACTGTCGTCCTTTGCTCATGTGTCGGCGCACGCCCGGTTTGCCGGAATGGTGAGCGGAACGGTCGTCCCTTGCTCTTGTGTCGGCGCACGCCCGGTTTGCGGGAATGGTGCGCGGAACTG
Source organism: Octopus bimaculoides (assembly GCF_046866305.1). Lineage (NCBI taxonomy): Eukaryota > Metazoa > Mollusca > Cephalopoda > Octopoda > Octopodidae > Octopus > Octopus bimaculoides. Next base: position 108,495,828 of record NC_142933.1, read on the forward strand.
TCGTCCCTTGCTCTTGTGTCGGCGCACGCCCGGTTTGCCGGAACGATGCGCGGAACTGTCGTCCCATGCTCTTGTGTCGGCGCACGCCCGGTTTGCCGGAACGGTTCGCGGAAATGTCGTCCCTTGTTCTTGTGTCGGCGCACGCCCGGTTTGCCGGAGTGTTGAGCGGAACAGTCGTCCCTTGCTCTTGTGTCGGCGCACGCCCGGTTTGCGGGAATGGTGCGCGGAACTGTCGTCCCTTGCTCTTGTGTCGGCGCACGTCCGGTTTGCCGGAATGGTGCGCGGAACTATCGTCTCTTATTCTTGTGTCAGCGCACGCCCGGTTTCCCGGAAAGGTGCGCTGAACTGTCGTCCTTTGCTCATGTGTCGGCGCACGCCCGGTTTGCCGGAATGGTGAGCGGAACTGTCGTCCCTTGCTCTTGTGTCGCCGCACGCCCGGTTTTCCGGAACGGTGCGCGAAACTGTCGTCCCTTGCTATTGTGTCGGCGCACGCCCGGTTTGCCGGAACGATGCGCGGAACTGTCGTCCCTTGCTCTTGTGTCGCTGCACGCCCGGTTTGCCGGAACGGTGCACGAAACTGTCGTCCCTTGCTCTTGTGTCGCCGCACGCCCGGTTTGCCGGAACGGTCTGCGAAACTGTCGTCCCTTGCTCTTGTGTCGGCGCACGCCCGGTTTGCCGGAACGGTACGCGAAACTGTCGTCCCTTGCTCTTGTGTCGGCGAACGCCCGGTTTGCCGGAATGGTACGCGAAACTGTCGTCCCTTGCTCTTGTGTCGGTGCACGCCCGGTTTGCCGGAATGGTGCGCGGAACTGTAGTCCCTTGCTCTTGTGTCGGCGAAGTCCCGGTTTGCCGGAACGGCGCGCGAAACTGTCGTCCCTTGCTCTTGTGTCGGCGCACGCCCGGTTTGCCGGAATGGTGCGCGAAACTGTCGTCCCCTGCTCTTGTGTCGGCCCACGCCCGGTTTGCCGGAATGGTGCGCGAAACAATCGTCTCTTGCTCTTGTGTCGGCGCACGCCCGGTTTGCCGGAATGGTGCGCGGAACTGTCGTCCGTTTCACTTGTGTCGGCGCACACCCGGTCTGCCGGAACGGTGCGCGGAACCGTCGTCCCTTGCTCTTTTGTCGGCGCACGGAACTGTCGTCCCTTGTTCTTGTGTCGGCGCACGCCCGGTTTGCCGGAATGGTGAGCGGAACAGTCGTCCCTTGTTCTTGTGTCGGCGCACGCCCGGTTTTCCGGAATGGTGCGCGGAACTATCGTCTCTTGCTCATGTGTCGGCGCACGCCCCGTTTGCCGGAACGATGCGCGGAACTGTCGTCCCTTGCTCTTGTGTCGCCGCACGCCCGGTTTGCCGGAACGGTGCGCGAGACTGTCGTCCCCTGCTCTTGTGTCGCCGCACGCCCGGTTTGCCGGAACGGTGCGCGAAACTGTCGTCCCTTGCTCTTGTGTTGGCGCACGCCCGGTTTGCGGGAATGGTGCGTGGAACTGTCGTCCCTTGCTCTTGTGTCGGCGCACGCCCGGTTTGCCGGAATGGTGCGCGAAACTATCGTCTCTTGCTCTTGTGTCGGCGCACGCCTGGTTTGCCGGAATGGTGCGCTGAACTGTCGTCCTTTTCTCATGTGTCGGCGCACGCCCGGCTTTCCGGAATGGTGCGCGGAACTGTCGTCCCTTGCACTTGTGTCGGCGCACGCCCGGTTTGCCGGAACGGTGCGCGGAACTGTCGTCCCTTGCTCTTGTGTCGGCGCACGCCCGGTTTGCCGGAATGGTGCGCGGAACTATCGTCTCTTGTTCTTGTGTCGGCGCACGCCCGGTATGCCGGAAAGGTGCGCGGAACTATCGTCTCTTGCTCTTGTGTCGCCGCACCCCGGTTTGCCAAAACGGTGCACGAAACAGTCGTCCCTTGCTCTTGTGTCGCCGCACACCCGGTTTGCCGGAACGGTGCGCGAAACTGTCGTCCCTTGCTCTTGTGTTGGCGCACGCCCGGTTTGCCGGAATGGTGCCCGGAACTGTAGTCCCTAGCTCTTGTGTCGGCGCACGCCCAGTTTGCGGGAATGGTGCGCGGAACTGTCGTCCCTTGCTCTTTTGTCGGCGCACGCCCGGTTTGCCGGAATGGTGCGCGGAACTGTCGTCTCTTGCTCTTGTGTCGGCGCACGCCCGGTTTGCCGGAATGGTGCGCGGAACTGTCGTCTCTTGGTCTTGTGTCGGCGCACGGCCGGTTTGCCGGAATGGTGCGCTGAACTGTCGTCCTTTTCTCATGTGTCGGCGCACGCCCGGTTTGCCGGAATGGTGAGCGGAACTGTCGTTCCTTGCTCTTGTGTCGGCGTACGCCCGGTTTGCGGGAATGGTGCGCGGAACTGTCGTCCCTTGCTCTTCTGTCGGCGCACGCCCGGTTTGCCGGAACGGTGCGCGAAACTGTCGTCCCTTGCTCTTGTGTCGGTGCACGCCCGGTTTGCCGGAACGGTGCGCGGAACTGTCGTCCCTTGCTCTTGTGTCGGCGCAGGCCCGGTATACCGGAATGGTGCGCGGAACTGTCGTCCCTTGCTCTTGTGTCGGCGCACGCCCGGTTTGCCGGAATGGTGCGCGGAACTGTCGTCCCTTGCTCTTGTGTCGGCGCACGCCCGGTTTGCCGGAATGGTGCGCGGAACAATCGTCTCTTGCTCTTGTGTCGGCGTACGCCCGGTTTGCCGGAATGGCACGCGGAATTATCGTCTCTTGCTCTTGTGTCGGCGCACGCCCGGTTTGCCGGAATGGTGCGCGGAACTATCGTCTCTTCCTCTTGTGTCGGCGCACGCCCGGTTTGCCGGAATGATGCGCGGAACTATCGTCTCTTGCTCTTGTGTCGGCGCACGCCCCGTTTGCCGGAACGATGCGCGGAACTGTCGTCCCTTGCTCTTGTGTCGTCGCACGCCCGGTTTGCCGGAACGGTTCACGAAACTGTCGTCCCTTGCTCTTGTGTCGCCGCAAGCCCGGTTTGCCGGAAAGGTCCGCGAAACTGTCGTCCCTTGCTCTTGTGTCGCCGCACGCCCGGTTTGCCGGAACGGTGCGCGAAACTGTCGTCCCTTGCTCTTGTTTCGCCGCACGCCCGGTTTGCCGGAAAGGTGCGCGGAACTGTAGTCCCTTGCTCTTGTGTCGGCGCACGCCCGGTTTGCCGGAATGGTGCGCGAAACTGTCGTCCCTTGCTCTTGTGTCGGCGCACGCCCGGTTTGCCGGAATGGTGCGCTGAACTGTCGTCCCTTGCTCTTGTGTCGGCACACGCACGGTTTGCCGGAATGGTGCGCGGAACTGTCGTCCCTTGCACTTGTGTCGGTGCACGCCCGGTTTCCCGGAACGGTGCGCGGAACTGTCGTCCCTTGCTCTTGTGTCGGCGCACGCCTGGTTTGCCGGAATGGTGCGCGGAACTGTCGTCCCTTGTTCTTGTGTCGGCGCACGCCCGGTTTGCCGGAGTGTTGAGCGGAACAGTCGTCCCTTGCTCTTGTGTCGGCGCACGCCCGGTTTGCGGGATTGGTGCGCGGAACTGTCGTCCCTTGCTCTTGTGTCGGCGCACGTCCGGTTTGCCGGAATGGTGCGCGGAACTATCGTCTCTTATTCTTGTGTCAGCGGACGCCCGGTTTGCCGGAACGGTGCGCTGAACTGTCGTCCTTTGCTTATGTGTCGGCGCACGCCCGGTTTGCCGGAATGGTGAGCGGAACTATCGTCTCTTGCTCTTGTGTCAGCGCACGCCCGGTTTGCCGGAACGATGCGCGGAACTGTCGTCCCTTGCTCTTGTGTCGCTGCACGCCCGGTTTGCCGGAACGGTGCACGAAACTGTCGTCCCTTGCTCTTGTGTCGCCGCACGCCCGGTTTGCCGGAACGGTCTGCGAAACTGTCGTCCCTTGCTCTTGTGTCGGCGCACGCCCGGTTTGCCGGAACGGTACGGGAAACTATCGTCCCTTGCTCTTGTGTCGGCGCACGCCCGGTTTGCCGGAATGGTACGCGGAACTGTCGTCCCTAGCTCTTGTGTCGGCGCACGCCCGGTTTGCCGGAATGGTGCGCGGAACTGTAGTCCCTTGCTCTTGTGTCGGCGAAGGCCCGGTTTGCCAGAATGGAGCGCGAAACTGTCGTCCCTTGCTCTTGTGTCGGCGCACGCCCGGTTTGCCGGAATGGTGCGCTGAACTGTCGTTCCTTGCTCTTGTGTCGGCGCACGCCCGGTTTGCCGGAATGGTGCGCTGAACTGTCGTCCCTTGCTCTTGTGTCGGCGCACGCCCGGTTTGCGGGAATGGTGCGTGGAACTGTCGTCCCTTGCTCTTGTGTCGGCGCACGCCCGGTTTGCGGGAATGGTGCGCGAAACTGTCGTCCCCTGCTCTTGTGTCGGCCCACGCCCGGTTTGCCGGAATGGTGCGTGGAACTGTCGTCCGTTTCATTTGTGTCGGCGCACGCCCGGTCTGCCGGAACGGTGCGCGGAACCGTCGTCCCTTGCTCTTTTGTCGGCGCACGCCCGGTTTGCCGGAACGGTGCGCGGAACTGCCGTCCCTTGTTCTTGTGTCGGCGCACGCCCGGTTTGCCGGAATGGTGCGCTGAACTGTCGTCCCTTGCTCTTGTGTCGGCGCACGCCTGGTTTGCCGGAATGGTGCGCGGAACTGTCGTACCTTGCACTTGTGTCGGTGCACGCCCGGTTTCTCGGAACGGTGCGCGGAAATTTCGTCCTTTGCTCTTGTGTCGGCGCACACCCGGTTTGCCGGAACGGTGCGCGGAACTGTCGTCCCTTGCTCTTGTGTCGGCGCACGCCCGGTTTGCCGGAATGGTGAGCGGAACTGTCATCCCTTGCTCTTCTGTCGGCGCACGCCCGGTTTGCGGGAATGGTGCGCGGAACTGTCGTCCCTTGCTCTTGTGTCGGCGCACGCCCGGTTTGCTGGAATGGTGCGCGCAACTGTCGTCCCCTGCTCTTGTGTCGGCGCACGCCCGGTTTGCCGGAATGGTGCGCGAAACTATCGTCTCTTGCTCTTGTGTCGGCGCACGCCCGGTTTGCCGGAATGGTGCGCGGAACTGTCGTCCGTTTCACTTGTGTCGGCGCACGCCCGGTCTGCCGGAACGGTGCGCGGAACCGTCGTCCCTTGCTCTTTTGTCGGCGCACGCCCGGTTTGCCGGAACGGTGCGCGGGGCTGTCGTCCCTTGTTCTTGTGTCGGCGCACGCCCGGTTTGCCGGAATGGTGAGCGGAACAGTCGTCCCTTGCTCTTGTGTCGGCGCACGCCCGGTTTGCGGGAATGGTGCGCGGAAGTGTCGTCCCTTGATCTTGAGTCGGCGCACGCCCGGTTTGCCGGAATGGTGCGCGGAACAATCGTCTCTTGCTCTTGTGTCGGCGTACGCCCGGTTTGCCGGAATGGTACGCGGAATTATCGTCTCTTGCTCTTGTGTCGGCGCACGCCCGGTTTGCCGGAATGGTGCGCGGAACAATCGTCTCTTCCTCTTGTGTCGGCGCACGCCCGGTTTGCCGGAATGATGCGCGGAACTATCGTCTCTTGCTCTTGTGTCGGCGCACGCCCCGTTTGCCGGAACGATGCGCGGAACTGTCGTCCCTTGCTCTTGTGTCGCCGCACGCCCGGTTTGCCGGAACGGTTCACGAAACTGTCGTCCCTTGCCCTTGTGTCGCCGCACGCCCGGTTTGCCGGAAAGGTCCGCGAAACTGTCGTCCCTTGCTCTTGTGTCGCCGCACGCCCTGTTTGCCGGAACGGTGCGCGAAACTGTCGTCCCTTGCTCTTGTTTCGCCGCACGCCCGGTTTGCCGGAATGGTGCGCGGAACTGTAGTCCCTTGCTCTTGTGTCGGCGCACGCCCGGTTTGCCGGAATGGTGCGCGAAACTGTCGTCCCTTGCTCTTGTGTCGGCGCACGCCCGGTTTGCCGGAATGGTGCGCTGAACTGTCGTCCCTTGCTCTTGTGTCGGCACACGCCCGGTTTGCCGGAATGGTGCGCGGAACTGTCGTCCCTTGCACTTGTGTCGTCGCACGCCCGGTTTCCCGGAACGGTGCGCGGAACTGTCGTCCCTTGCTCTTGTGTCGGCGCACGCCCGGTTTGCCGGAACGGTTCGCGGAACTGTCGTCCCTTGTTCTTGTGTCGGCGCACGCCCGGTTTGCCGGAGTGTTGAGCGGAACAGTCGTCCCTTGCTCTTCTGTCGGCGCACGCCCGGTTTGCGGGAATGGTGCGCGGAACTGTCGTCCCTTGCTCTTGTGTCGGCGCACGTCCGGTTTGCCGGAATGGTGCGCGGAACTATCGTCTCTTATTCTTGTGTCAGCGCACGCCCGGTTTGCCGGAACGGTGCGCTGAACTGTCGTCCTTTGCTCATGTGTTGGCGCACGCCCGGTTTGCCGGAATGGTGAGCGGAACTGTCGTCCCTTGCTCTTGTGTCGCCGCACGCCCGGTTTTCCGGAACGGTGCGCGAAACTGTCGTCCCTTGCTATTGTGTCGGCGCACGCCCGGTTTGCCGGAACGGTGCGCGGAACTGTCGTCCCTTGCTCTTGTGTCGGCGCACGCCCGGTTTGCGGGAATGGTGCGAGGAACTATCGTCTCTTGCTCTTGTGTCGGCGCACGCCCGGTTTGCCGGAATGGTGCGCGGAACTATCGTCTCTTGCTCTTGTGTCGGCGCACGCCCGGTTTGCCGGAATGGTGCGCGGAACTATCGTCTCTTGCTCTTGTATCAGCGCACGCCCGGTTTGCCGGAACGATGCGCGGGACTGTCGTTCCTTGCTCTTGTGTCGCTGCACGCCCGGTTTGCCGGAACGGTGCACGAAACTGTCGTCCCTTGCTCTTGTGTCGCCGCACGCCCGGTTTGCCGGAACGGTCTGCGAAACTGTCGTCCCTTGCTCTTGTGTCGGCGCACGCCCGGTTTGCCGGAACGGTACGCGAAACTGTCGTCCCTTGCTCTTGTGTCGGCGCACGCCCGGTTTGCGGGAATGGTGCGAGGAACTATCGTCTCTTGCTCTTGTGTCGGCGCACGCCCGGTTTGCCGGAATGGTGCGCGGAACTATCGTCTCTTGCTCTTGTATCAGCGCACGCCCGGTTTGCCGGAACGATGCGCGGAACTGTCGTCCCTTGCTCTTGTGTCGCTGCACGCCCGGTTTGCCGGAACGCTGCACGAAACTGTCGTCCCTTGCTCTGGTGTCGCCGCACGCCCGGTTTGCCGGAACGGTCTGCGAAACTGTCGTCCCTTGCTCTTGTGTCGGCGCACGCCCGGTTTGCCGGAATGGTACGCGAAACTGTCGTCCCTTGCTCTTGTGTCGGTGCACGCCCGGTTTGCCGGAATGGTGCGCGGAACTGTAGTCCCTTGCTCTTGTGTCGGCGCACGCCCGGTTTGCCGGAACGGTACGTGAAACTGTCGTCCCTTGCTATTGTGTCGGCGCACGCCCGGTTTGCCGGTACGGTGCGCGGAACTGTCGTCCCTTGCTCTTGTGTCGGCGCACGCCCGGTTTGCGGGAATGGTGCGAGGAACTATCGTCTCTTGCTCTTGTGTCGGCGCACGCCCGGTTTGCCGGAATGGTGCGCGGAACTATCGTCTCTTGCTCTTGTGTCGGCGCACGCCCGGTTTGCCGGAATGGTGCGCTGAACTGTCGTCCGTTGCTCTTGTGTCGGCGCACGCCCGGTTTGCCGGAATGGTGCGCTGAACTGTCGTCCCTTGCTCTTGTGTCGGCGCACGCCCGGTTTGTGGGAATGGTGCGTGGAACTGTCGTCCCTTGCTCTTGTGTCGGCGCACGCCCGGTTTGCCGGAATGATGCGCGAAACTGTCGTCCCCTGCTCTTGTGTCGGCCCACGCCCGGTTTGCCGCAATGGTGCGCGAAACTATCGTCTCTTGCTCTTGTGTCGGCGCACGCCCGGTTTGCCGGAATGGTGCGCGGAACTGTCGTCCGTTTCACTTGTGTCGGCGCACGCCCGGTCTGCCGGAACGGTGCGCGGAACCGTCGTCCCTTGCTCTTTTGTCGGCGCACGGAACTTTCGTCCCTTGTTCTTGTGTCGGCGCACGCCCGGTTTGCCGGAATGGTGAGCGGAACAGTCGTCCCTTGTTCTTGTGTCGGCGCACGCCCGGTTTGCGGGAATGGTGCGCGGAACTGTCGTCCCTTGATCTTGAGTCGGCGCACGCCCGGTTTGCCGGAATGGTGCACGGAACAATCGTCTCTTGCTCTTGTGTCGGCGTACGCCCGGTTTGCCGGAATGGTACGCGGAAATATCGTCTCTTGCTCTTGTGTCGGCGCACGCCCGGTTTGCCGGAATGGTGCGCGGAACTATCGACTCTTCCTCTTGTGTCGGCGCACGCCCGGTTTGCCGGAATGGTGCGCGGAACAATCGTCTCTTGCTCTTGTGTCGGCGCACGCCCCGTTTGCCGGAACGATGCGCGGAACTGTCGTCCCTTGCTCTTGTGTCGCCGCACGCCCGGTTTGCCGGAACGGTGCACGAAACTGTCGTCCCTTGCGCTTGTGTCGCCGCACGCCCGGTTTGCCGGAATGGTGAGCGGAACTGTCGTCCCTTTCTCTTGTGTCGCCGCACGCCCGGTTTGCCGGAACGGTGCGCGAAACTGTCGTCCCTTGCTCTTGTGTCGGCGCACGCCCGGTTTGCCGGAACGGTGCGCGAAACTGTCGTCCCTTGCTCTTGTGTTGGCGCACGCCCGGTTTGCGGGAATGGTGCGTGGAACTGTCGTCCCTTGCTCTTGTGTCGGCGCACGCCCGGTTTGCCGGAATGGTGCGCGAAACTATCGTCTCTTGCTCTTGTGTCGGCGCACGCCTGGTTTGGCGGAATGGTGCGCTGAACTGTCGTCCTTTTCTCATGTGTCGGCGCACGTCCGGCTTGCCGGAATGGTGCGCGGAACTGTCGTCCGTTTCACTTGTGTCGCCGCACGCCCGGTCTGCCGGAACGGTGCGCGGAACTGTCGTCCCTTGCTCTTGTGTCGGCGCACGCCCGGTTTGCCGGAACGGTGCGCGGAACTGTCGTCCCTTGCTCTTGTGTCGGCGCACGCCCGGTTTGCCGGAATGGTGCGCGGAACTATCGTCTCTTGTTCTTGTGTCGGCGCACGCCCGGTTTGCCGGAATGGTGCGCGGAAATATCGTCTCTTGCTCATGTGTCGGCGCACGCCTGGTTTGCCGGAATGGTGCGCGGAACTATCGTCTCTTGCTCTTCTGTCGGCGCACGCCCGGTTTGCCGGAACGATGCGCGGAACTGTCGTCCCTTGCTCTTGTGTCGCCGCACCCCGGTTTGCCGAAACGGTGCACGAAACTGTCGTCCCTTGCTCTTGTGTCGCCGCACACCCGGTTTGCCGGAACGGTCCGCGAAACTGTCGTCCCTTGCTCTTGTGTCGGCGCACGCGCGGTTTGCCGGAACGGCGCGCGAAACTGTCGTCCCTTGCTCTTGTGTCGGCGCACGCCCGGTTTGCCGGAATGGTGCGCGGAACTGTGGTCCCTTGCTCTTGTGTCGGCGCACGCCCGGTTTGCCAGAATGGTGCGCGGAACTGTAGTCCCTTGCTTTTGTGTCGGCGCACGCCCGGTTTGCCGGAATGGTGCGCGAAAGTGTCGTCCCTTGCTCTTGTGTCGGCGCACGCCCGGTTTGCCGGAATGGTGCGCGGAAATATCGTCTCTTGCTCTTGTGTCGGCGCACGCCCGGTTTGCCGGAATGGTGCGCGGAACAATCGTATCTTGCTCTTGTGTTGGGGCACGCCCGGTTTGCCGGAATGGTGCGCGGAACTGTCGTCTCTTGCTCTTGTGTCTCCGCACGCCCGGTTTGCCGGAATGGTGCGCGGAACTGTCGTCTCTTGGTCTTGTGTCGGCGCACGGCCGGTTTGCCGGAATGGTGCGCGGAACTGTCGTCCCTTGCTCTTGTGTCGCCGCACGCCCGGTTTGCCGGAACGGTGCGCGAGACTGTCGTCCCCTGCTCTTGTGTCGCCGCATGCCCGGTTTGCCGGAACGGTACGCGAAACTGTCGTCCCTTGCTCTTGTGTCGCCGCACGCCCGGTTTGCCGGAACGGTGCGCGAAACTGTCGTCCCTTGCACTTGTGTCGGTGCACGCCCGGTTTGCCGGAACGGTGCGCGGAACTGTCGTCCCTTGCTCTTGTGTCGGCGCAGGCCCGGTATACCGGAATGGTGCGCGGAACTGTCGTCCCTTGCTCTTGTGTCGGCGCACGCCCGGTTTGCCGGAATGGTGCGCGGAACTGTCGTCCCTTGCTTTTGTGTCGGCGCACGCCCGGTTTGCCGGAATGGTGCGCGGGACTGTCGTCCCTTGCTCTTGTGTCGGCGCACGCCCGGATTGCCGGAATGGTGCGCTGAACTGTCGTCCTTTGCTCTTGTGTCGGCGCACGCCCGGTTTGCCGGAATGGTGAGCGGAACTGTCGTCCCTTGCTCTTGTGTCGGCGCACGCCCGGTTTGCGGGAATGGTGCGCGGAACTGTCGTCCCTTGCTCTTGTGTCGGCGCACGCCCGGTTTGCGGGAATGGTGCGAGGAACTATCGTCTCTTGCTCTTGTGTCGGCGCATTCCCGGTTTGCCGGAATGGTGCGCGGAACTGTAGTCACTTGCTCTTGTGTCGGCGCACACCCGGTTTGCCGGAATGGTGCGCGAAACTGTTGTCCCTTGCTCTTCTGTCGGCGCACGCCCGGTTTGCCGCAACGGTGCGCGGAACTGTCGTCCCTTGCTCTTGTGTCGGCGCATGCTCGGTTTGCCGGAACGGTGCGCGGAACTGTCGTCCCTTGCACTTGTGTCGGCGCACGCCCGGTTTGCCTGAACGGTGCGCGAAACTGTTGTCCCTTGCTCTTGTGTCGCCGCACGCCCGGTTTGCCGGAACGGTGCGCGAAACTGTCGTCCCTTGCTCTTGTGTCGCCGCACGCCCGGTTTGCCGGAATGGAACGCGGAACTGTCGTCCCTTGCTCTTGCATCGGCGCACGCCCGGTTTGCCGGAATGGTGCGCTGAACTGTCGTCCCTTGCTCTTGTGTCGGCGCACGCCCGGTTTGCCGGTATGGTGCGCGGAACTCTCGTCTCTTGCTCTTGTGTCGGCGCACGCCCGTTTGCCGGAATGGTGCGCGGAACTGTCGTCCCTTGCTGTTGTGTCGGCGCTCGCCCGGTTTGCCGGAATGGTGCGCGGAACTGTCGTCCCTTGCTATTGTGTCGGCGCACGCCCGGTTTGCCGGAATGGTGCGCGGAATTGTAGTCCCTTGCTCTTGTGTCGGCGCACGCCCGGTTTGCCGGAATGGTGCGCGAAACTGTCGTCCCTTGTTCTTGTTTCGGCGCACGCCCACTTTGCCGGAATGGTGCGCTGAACTGTCGTCCCTTGCTCTTGTGTCGCCGCATGCCCGGTTTGCCGGAATGGTGCGCTGAACTGTCGTCCTTTGCTCATGTGTCGGCGCACGCCCGGTTTGCCGTAATGGTGAGCGGAACTGTCGTCCCTTGCTCTGGTGTCGGCGCACGCCCGGTTTGCCGGAATGGTGCGCGGAACTGTCATCCCTTGCTCTTGTGTCGGCGCACGCCCTGTTTGCCGGAACGGTGCGCGGAACTGTCGTGCCTTGCTCTTGTGTCGGCGCACGCCCGGTTTGCCGGAATGGTGCGCGGAACTGTAGTCCCTTGCTCTTGTGTCGGCGCACACCCGGTTTGCCGGAATGGTTCACGGAACTGTCGTTTCTTGCTCTTGTGTCGGCGCACGCGCGGTTTGCCGGAATGGTGCGCTGAACTGTCGTCCCTTGCTCTTTTGTCGGCGCACGCCCGGTTTGCCGGAATGGTGCGCGGAACTGTCGTCCCTTGCTCTTGTGTCGGCGCACGCCCGGTTTGCCGGAACGGTGCGCGGAACTGTCGTCCCTTGCTCTTGTATCGGCGCAGGCCCGGTTTGCCGGAACGGTTAGCGGAACTGTTGTCCCTTGCTCTTGTGTCGGCGCACGCCCGGTTTGCCGGAACGGTGCGCGGAACTGTCGTCCCTTGCTCTTGTGTCGGCGCACGCCCGGTTTGCCGGAACGGTGCGCGGAACTGTCGTCCCTTGCTCTTGTGTCGGCGCACGCCCGGTTTGCCGGAACGGTGCGCGGAACTGTCGTCCCTTGCTCTTGCGTCGGCGCACGCCCGGTTTGCCGGAATGGTGCGCGGAACTGTTGTCCCTTGCTCTTGTGTCGGCGCATGCCCGGTTTGCCGGAACAGTGCGCGGAACTGTCGTCCCTTGCTCTTGTGTCGGCGCACGCCCGGTTTACCGGAATGGTGCGCGGAACTATCGGCTCTTGCTCTTGTGTCGGCGCACGCTCGGTTTGCCGGAATGGTGCGCGGAACTGTCGTTCCTTGCTTTTGTGTCGGCGCACGCCCGGTTTGCCGGAATGGTGCGCGGAACTGTAGTCACTTGCTCTTGTGTCGGCGCACACCCGGTTTGCCGGAATGGTGCGCGAAACTGTTGTCCCTTGCTCTTCTGTCGGCGCACGCCCGGTTTGCCGCAACGGTGCGCGGAACTGTCGTCCCTTGCTCTTGTGTCGGCGCATGCTCGGTTTGCCGGAACGGTGCGCGGAACTGTCGTCCCTTGCACTTGTGTCGGCGCACGCCCGGTTTGCCGGAATGGTGAGCGGAACTGTCGTCTCTTGCTCTTGTGTCGGCGAACGCCCGGTTTGCCGGAATGGTGCGCGGAACTATCGGCTCTTGCTCTTGTGTCGGCGCACGCTCGGTTTGCCGGAATGGTGCGCGGAACTGTCGTTCCTTGCTTTTGTGTCGGCGCACGCCCGGTTTGCCGGAATGGTGCGCGGAACTGTAGTCACTTGCTCTTGTGTCGGCGCACACCCGGTTTGCCGGAATGGTGCGCGAAACTGTTGTCCCTTGCTCTTCTGTCGGCGCACGCCCGGTTTGCCGCAACGGTGCGCGGAACTGTCGTCCCTTGCTCTTGTGTCGGCGCATGCTCGGTTTGCCGGAACGGTGCGCGGAACTGTCGTCCCTTGCACTTGTGTCGGCGCACGCCCGGTTTGCCTGAACGGCGCGCGAAACTGTTGTCCCTTGCTCTTGTGTCGCCGCACGCCCGGTTTGCCGGAACGGTGCGCGAAACTGTCGTCCCTTGCTCTTGTTTCGCCGCACGCCCGGTTTGCCGGAATGGTGCGCGGAACTGTCGTCCCTTGCTCTTGCGTCGGCGCACGCCCGGTTTGCCGGAATGGTGCGCGGAACTATCGTCTCTTGCTCTTGTTTCGGCGCACGCCCGGTTTGCCGGTATGGTGCGCGGAACTCTCGTCTCTTGCTCTTGTGTCGGCGCACGCCCGTTTGCCGGAATGGTGCGCGGAACTGTCGTCCCTTGCTGTTGTGTCGGCGCTCGCCCGGTTTGCCGGAATGGTGCGCGGAACTTTCGTCCCTTGCTATTGAGTCGGCGCACGCCCGGTTTGCCGGAATGGTGCGCGGAATTGTAGTCCCTTGCTCTTGTGTCGGCGCACGCCCGGTTTGCCGGAATGGTGCGCGAAACTGTCGTCCCTTGTTCTTGTTTCGGCGCACGCCCACTTTGCCGGAATGGTGCGCTGAACTGTCGTCCCTTGCTCTTGTGTCGGCGCACGCCGGGTTTGCCGGAATGTTGCGCTGAACTGTCGTCCTTTGCTCATGTGTCGGCGCACGCCCGGTTTGCCGTAATGGTGAGCGGAACTGTCGTCCCTTGGTCTGGTGTCGGCGCACGCCCGGTTTGCCGGAATGGTGCGCGGAACAGTCATCCCTTGCTCTTGTGTCGGCGCACGCCCGGTTTGCCGGAACGGTGAGCCAAACTGTCGTCCCTTGCTCTTGTGTCGGCGCACGCCCGGTTTCCCGGAACAGTGCGCGGAACTGTCGTCCCTTGCTCTTGTGTCGGCGCACGCCCGGTTTGCCGGAACGGTGCGCGGAACTGTCGTCCCTTGCTCTTGTGTCGGCAGATGCCCGGTTTGCGGGAATGGTGCGCGGAACTGTCGTCCCTTGCTCTTGTGTCGGCGTACGCCCGGTTTGCCGGAACCGTGCGCGGAACTGTCGTCCCTTGCTCTTGTGTCGGCGCACGCCCGGTTTGCAGGAACGGTGCGCGGAACCGTCGTCCCTTGCTCTTGTGTCGTCGCACGCCCGGTTTGCCGGAACGATGCGCGGAACTGTTGTCCCTTGCTCTTGTTTCGGCGCACGCCCGGTTTGCCGGAACGGTGCGCGGAACTGTCGTTTCTTGCTCTTGTGTCGTCGCACGCCCGGTTTGCCGGAACGGTGCGCGGAACTGTCGTCCCTTGCTCTTGTGTCGGCGCACGCCTGGTTTGTATTGGTGGAGTTTTGCTATCTCAGTCACGTATAAGTCAAGGAGCGTGGCTTAGTGATTAGTGTATTTCGCTCACGATTGTACAGCCGTGAGTTCGATTCCTATATTTCCATATTCATTTTTTGTTCATAAATCGAAAAACTACCTTCACTTGTCCAACACCTCGGCAAAGAAAGAAAACTAGGTGTTATTTTGGCGTGTGATCTACAACTTAAAGGGCGATTACTTTAAGTTAGTTTTTAGTTTATTTTTCAATTTCTAATGTTCTTGCGTTTCTTGCAGATGTTCACCCAATTCATCGATAAAATTATTCAAATTCTGTATTTCATCTTTATTATTAAATTACTATTCAAATTTCTTATAAATTCTTTTGTATATACTTAACATTGTAAACATTTTTTTAAAGTTCTTACAATTTTAATAATAATGAAACTATGATTCATTTATGTCGAAGTAAATAATGATAACAAACCAAGAACAAACAATATAATAATTAAAATAAACGCGAAAACCACACGAATTTGGTAGCCGCGTGTTTTGCGACGTAAAATTGGCAACATTTCACCGCTTTCCCTTTTTCTTCGAGCTTTCCTCATTTCTCCACCATAACCATGACATGGTGCAAGATTTACTCCATCATCGAAAAGGCCATTTCTTCGTAAAATTGCAACTGCCTTCGTCTCGTCGCTGATCAAATTGTAAAAATCTTTTGCCAACATCTTTAAGGTTTTTAGAAGTTACAAAGTGAACTAAAAAGTAACCTAAAGTAATCTCCCTTTAAATTGTAAATCACATGCCAAAATAGCACCAAATAAAGAATATGATAAGGCAACGAGGTGGCAGAATCGTTAGCACGCCGAACCAAATGCTTGGCGGCATTTCATCCGTCTTTACGATTTGAATTCAAATTCCGCCGAGGGCGACTTTGCCTTTCATCTTTTCAGAGGTCGATAGAATAAGTACCAGCTGAGTAGTGCAGTCGATGTAACTGACTTAAACACCTCCCCCGAAATTTCTGGCTTTGTGCCAAAATTTGAAACCAGTATGAAAGAAATTGATTTCAAATATGTTTGAAAATCTGAAACTTAAAGAAGAAGAGAAACAATAAGAGATAAAGATTATTTGCCAACATAACATGGCAGTCATGGTTTAGGACGAATGTTGCAGTAATTTAACCCTAGAAGACATCGTCTCCAGCTGGCTATACGACACGATCAGTGTCCTTAGGAAGAATGTTGCTGAATTTAGCCATGTTATGCTGGCAAATAATTTTTACTCCAAAGAACTGTTGCTGAATATCTCTCGTTGAGAAATTTACAAATAGTAATTTTCCTATAAAAAAGTTATCAGAGAAAAAGGTGGTTCCAGGTTCAGTCCCACTGCTGGGCACTTTGCACAAGTGTCTCCTACTATATCTGTGGGCCGACCAAAGCCCTGAGAGTGGATTTGGCAGACGGAAACTGAAAGAAGCCCGTATGTGCGTGTGTGTTTCCGTCTGTGTTTGTCCCCCACAATCGTTTGACAACCGGCGTTGATGTGTTTACATTCTCATAACATAGCGGTTAGGCAAACGGGTTCGATAGAATAAGTTTAGTTTCAAGAAAATAAAAGTATTAGTGCCGATTCATTTGACTAAAAATTCTTAAAACCTGTTCCCCAGTATGGCCGCTGTCTAAAAAAAACTGTTAAAGGGAAATAAATGCTACATTCTGCTTTGAAGAGTTACTTCCCTTTAACCTTTTTTTTAACGAAGTTTTAGTGCATGGCTGTATGTTTTGTTAGATAATATACCCGATGGGTCAAACGAAAGGGTTTGACCCGAGCAAAAGAAAAAAGAAAAAAAATAGTGTAATAGATGTAAAACAACTTACTCTAAACGAATATGAAAAAAGTGCGCGCATTGTGAATGCTCCGAGTCGTCTCACCACAGCCAAAAACAAATTATTTGGTTGCAGACATCCTTTGAGTCTTTTTATCACTGGGTCACACATAGTCCCTCGACGGTAACATTGATTTCAAGGCCTTCCCAGTTGAGTGACTGGTTATTGAAAAACATTTAGAGATTGTAAATTTATTCTGTCGGTATAGTGGTCATTTGCAAACTCCAGAGGTGACACTTTCATTTCCCCTTAGCCCTCACGTTACACAGTTGTTAGTGTTTGAGTTGGGTCACGCCCTTCCAATTGCTATAGATCCTTAATGCATCTTACAGCTGTGCCTGTCACCTGTATGGTGAGGAATCCTACATTGGGGAGTAGTAACGACTAGGATAGGGTAGCTGACTGCTTATCGTGATCATTCGTCTTTTGCTTTCCTGTAGCTTTGCTCTCTTTTATAAACCCAGTGAACATACATATATTTCCTATTTCAAAGAAATTCAAACAATACATGTAAGACCCAACTTAAAAAAGATTCTCAACAATTCAACTTCTCTGGTTGACATTAAGACACCCACCCCCAATAGGAGCTTTAACTCCAACATTTTAGAGCTCCATGACACCCATTTTTCAGGAGCCAAATCCTTTTAACAGGTTCGATAAGACTGGAATTTTGGATTCTGCGCATAAAGATCAGTAGTATGAGATACATGTGTCATGATTAGAATTTTTTTTTAGGATGTGTAAAGAGGGAAAGAACCCTCATCTGCAATTATTTGGTTGCAGACCTCCTTTGAGTCTTTATATTATCACTGGGTCATACATAGTCCCTCGATGGTAACATTGACTTCAAGGCCTTCCCAGATGAGTGACTCCTCGGAACTCTCCAGGAAGTAATTCATCCCCTTCGGAACTTTCCAGGAAGGAATTCATCCCCCTCCCTCGGAACTTTCGAGGAAGTAATTCATCCCCCTTCGGAACTTTCCGGGAAATAATTCCTCCCCTTTCTCTTCATCCTCGGAACTTTCCCGGTCGTGATCCCTCCCCTTCCTCCCTTCTTCGGAACTTTCCAGGAAGTAATTCATCCATCCTTGGAACTTTTCAGGAAGTAATTTATCCAGCCTCGGAACTTTCCAGGAAGTAATTCCTACCCTTCCTCCCACTCCTCGGAACTGTCAGAAATGACAGGGACAAACTAAATATGCACCGCCGGAACGTGATGTTGACAAACCACAGCAGTAATTGTTTTCACCTGACGTCATTGATTGGTTGAACTTATCGAAATACAACTTCAACACGAAATAACTTCGAAAATAGGCAATTTTCTCAAAAACGCCAAGAGTAAATGATGTTTTATGTGACACATTCTACCAGTATACGAATTTTGAAAGTGTTTAGTTCCAAAAGATTATTTTTTAAATGTGCCGGCCAAAAGGTAAAGATCCGCAAACTTCTTACCACTCAGTCACTCCTGCGTACATGATAAAATTTACCAAAAAAATTCTTTAAGGCATTTCAAATTGTTCTTCCCCACCCACCCCGATTTTATTGACTCTAATTTCCGTAGCGTAAACAATTTTCACCTTTTTTTTTTTTTTTCAGATTATATGTTTGAAGCATTACTTTTACATAATCTACCCTCTGGAAAACATATTTCTGCAAATATGTTTTTCAAAAAGTTAAGAAGAAACGGAGTGGGAGAACCACTTTGTAAATAATCTTAATGTTTATGTGAAGCAGCTAATAACTTTTATTTAACTTTCAAGTCATAACAGGTGCCACCCTTTGGAATTAGCTACTACATCATCGTATCTCGTTTATTCTCCTCTATAAATATGACTTCATCAAACTCGTAAATTTCTTTCTTTTACTTAATGTAAAGAAGAATTTTCATTCATTTGTCGTTGTCTAAACTGATTACTACACGTGGTCCGAATTAATTATACTAACGTTATGTAAATAAAATAGTTTTTCCTTTCATTTTCTTATATTACCATCAATTAAATTTAAGAATATTCAAATAAAATATACTTCATTAATAATAACGTTTTAATTTAATATCAATTCTAATCTGAAGTAAAATTATTGTTATTACCTAAAGTACGAAAGTAAGTTTTGTGTTACTTTCACATAAACATGGCGGGCGTGATAGAAGATATCCGCACGCGGCTCACATTAAAGGAGTATGCAGTTGATAATACGCACAGTACTAATTTCCCTGGATCACATGTAGGTTATGATGACGCTCTGAATTTGAAAAACTTCAAAAAAAACTTTAAAGTCGACATAATTCGTCTTTGCGATGAATTTTTAGAGTTCGATATGGTTGGTATTGATGCTGCTATCGTGAACGCATTCCGGCGTATCTTGATCTCCGAGGTCCCTACGATGGCTATTGAGAAAGTCTTCGTTAACAATAATACTTCTATTATACAGGACGAGGTACTAGCTCACAGACTTGGTCTGATCCCAATATATGCAGACCCCCGACTCTTCGAGTACGTAAGTGAAGGAGATATGAACGGAACTCCCAGCGATACCATAGTTTTCGAATTGAAGATAAGATGTAGTAAAAATCCCAACGCTGACACGACAGACCCCGATGATTTATATATAAACCATAAAGTTTACAGTCGACATTTGAAGTGGATCCCTATAGGCAATCAAGCTGATCTGTTTAAAGAAGGAGACATCCGTCCTGTTGATGACGATATTCTCATTGCTAAACTTCGACCCGGCCAGAAACTCGACTTACGAATGCATTGCATCAAAGGTAAGTGGTATTCTTTCCCAATAATTCTTAAAGTTTCCACTGGAAAGCGGTCTAGCACCAACCTTCCTTGCTAATAGAGGTAACAATGTCCTGAATTTATTCCACAACTTTTACCGCAACCAACCCAGTCGTCCTGAGATCACGAAAATAATAAAGGCACTGCTGGTTTGAGTTGATTCTTTGGCTACTGACTGGCCGGAGCTATCTATCTGTCTGTCTGTCTGCCTATCTCTCTCTATATCTCAACACAAACAAATACATGCCAAATGCAAACAATACCTTCAGCTGCTTCGAACCAACGAAGCCAATACACCCTAACAATAAGTCCTTTTACTTTCAAATAATGCCCTATACCTAGCCCCTATCCTCACCAACATCTTCAGTCTCACTTTCAGCATGACTATATCTCGTTCTTTGGAAAACCATGTGTCCCATTCCAAGAAGAAAGCTACTATTCTATCACATTCGATTCCAGTATTTGAAAAGACGTTGGTGACAAGCATAGACCACAACTTTACCCAGCACCATGAATTTCTCTCCTTCTTTAATGATCTCCTCTTTGCTGTTTTTTATAAATCCAGGGTCCAGATGGACTATATGTAATCTGAACCTCCCCCCCCCTTTTTTTTTTACGGAATCCCACGTTTTAGGCTATGGGGATTCCGATTCTGAAAAAAAATTTTCAAAATTTCGAAACCCCCCCCCCCCGGTTTTTATATAGATCCACAGGGTAAACCTAACCCTAACACTAGTTTTGTGAGATTTGGCTGTTATTTCTAGCATGTAAATAGCCTGCTTGGTGGTGGTGGTTGGGGGAATTGAAATTTTTCAAACAATTTTTTTTCAGAATCGGAATGTCCATAGCCTAAAACGTGGGATTCCGTAAAAAAAATTAATAAATAAGGGGGGGAAAGGTTCAGATTACATATAGTCCGTCTCCGCCAAATCCAGATCACCTTTAGTTAAATAATTATTGTCATCATTATCTAACGTCCCACTTTCATGCCGACAGTGGTTAGATGGTTTGACAGAATCCAATGAGCTGAAGGACTGTCAATCTCCAACATCTGCTTTGGTGTGGTTTTTGTGGTTGGATGCCCTTCCTAATGCCAACCACTTTGCAGAATGTATTAGGGGGCCATTGCACTCGTGAGGTTGCCAAAGAAAAACCCCTTAACTGAATGGGACTGTAGTAGAGAGGGAGGTAGCTTTACACCAGGTGTCAAGAAAGGACAGGCACAGGTGTCAAGAAAGGACAGGCACAGGTGTCAAGAAGGGACAGGCACAGGTGTTTTGCTAGAGAGGAGCTACATGTCTATCCACATTGCATAAGAGTAGATGAGGGAAGGCACAAGAAAATGAGAATAAGAGAGAGAGAGAGGACAGACTGGATTGAGAAGCCTGGGTGGATAAATTCATAATGGTGTGAGGAGAGTGTCAGTTATGGCATAAGGGTGGAGGTATTGTTGGTGGATGGAAAACAGAAACTAGATGGTGATGATGATGATGAAAGAATTGGAATGGCTCGAGGAGGAGGAGTTGATAAGTGGCCGTGCAGTGAGGGAGGAGAGTGGCAGTGAAACAAAGCTGTAGATGAATCAGAAAAGAGGGAGGTGATATGGGGAGAGGGGAGAGGCAAAATAGAAAGTGATGGACATCAGGGATATGTAGGGGTGGTTTTAGTGAGTGGATAGGGCAGGGACATCATCATCATTTAGCATCTGCTTTCCATGCTGGCATGGGTTGGACGGTTTGACTGAAAAGGTGTAGGTAGAAAACTCCATAAGATGTACCTGGTGTAAGATATGGACACATATGAGATGCAGCAATACCAGAGGAAGGTTAACAGAGAAAACAGTGCTTGTGTGTGGAAGGTGCAGAGGTACAATTAACACTAAGAATGCACAGAAAATAGATTCCATCATGTGTCAGATGTAGTTGATAGCTTCTGTTACCTAGGTGAGTGAGAGGCCCTTTGTTACCAGCAGAGGTAGAAACACTCTGAACTTTGCCCAGCCTATTCATATTCTAGCACCTATGCTCTTGGAGCATCCACCCCAACCACTAACCTAGTCACCTAGGTAACAGAAGCTATCAACTACATCTGACACATGATGGAATCTATTTTCTGTGCATTCTTAGTGTTAATTGTACCTCTGCACCTTCCACACACAAGCACTATTTTCTCTGTTAACCTTCCTCTGGTATTGCTGCATCGCATATGTGTCCATATCTTACATCAGGTACTTCTTATGGAGTTTTCTACCTACACCTTTTCTGCAGATGGAGCAGGACCATCTATCTGAAGGAATTTGTGACTTGTCTGCTTTCTTACTTACTAAGACTTTGGTTTTTGCTAGGTTAACTCAAAGGCCCTTCGATTCCAGACAAAGATGGAAAGACTGGTGACGGCAAATATATCAGGGTGCTCTCACTCTCAAGATTTTTGATGAAAATAATGTTATTGCCTTCAACATCAGTTAAACTTGTAGCCATGTCTGGCTTAAGAATTTGTCAAAACTACTCACCTAGGGTCTCTGTCTGCTGCCTGAATTAGTGACTCTATCAGGTTGCACTACCATAAGTTTTGTGTGCTCTGAGATTTAGTTTTGTCCTCCACAACCTCCTTCCTATTCATCAACACTGTCATTCCTCCCAAACCTTCACCACCTAAGCATCATCCACTCGGATGGATTTGGAATGAGGTGCCTAACTCATTGTACAGAGACCTTGAGAACATCCTCCAATGGAACCATGTCAATCTTGCCTCCTTCAGCAGCTCAAAGACACAATTATTACAGATATTAGGAAAATGTTATCAGGTAAGAAGACTATCTTTGTTCCTGTATTAGACTCTGGTCTCTCAGCTGAGAGATTCTTGTCTTGCAAACTGTGGGTGCTGGTGCCAGATAAAAAAAAGGGCATCCAGCCATAGGAGCCATGCCAAAGTAGACAAATGGAGCCTAGTGCATCCCTCTGGCTTGCCAGCTCCTGTCAAACCTTCCAACCTATGCCAGCGTGAAATATGGACGTTAAATGTTGTTGATGCTGGTGATGATGATTCATTGCAACACAAGAATTAAGGATGGCATATTCTTGGAAATGTTTATAGACGGATTCACTGGTTCTCACTAGCATGGGTACTTTTTTTACGTGGTACCAGCAATGACTATTAATGGCTGAAGATAGTCATGGTGGCTACCTACCTGCATGCTAAAATCTTATCTACCAATTGTGTCCTTCCTTGCAGTACCTTCTTATATAGCTTAAACACTTCTCAAATGCCTTTCCTGCTTCTCACCAAAATACAATGCGTCAGTCCTCGTCATAAGCATTCCTCAGATCAAAAAATACACAGTAAAGTGATTTGTTCTTAATTATGAACTCTTGCATTTGTCATATCAGGAATTTGGTTTCTCTTGATGTCTTTCTATAAACTCTTACAATCTTCACACCTTCGCTGCATTACTTTTTAATTCTGTGGTTCTCAACCAACATCCATATAGACCTTCCAAGTCCACATAAGATTTTGTTGTCTAAATTTATCTGAAATAAATTGGTTATGTTTCTTCTAAATACAAAATATTTTAATTTTCTTATACAATTCCTAATAATATTATAAAAATACAATAAGATTTTTTTATAAACATTATTATTCCTAAAAACAACAACATCAGTGGTCACGAGCGTAAAAGCCGTATCGGCAAAATTAACAATTATTTATAAGATATATAAAGATATATGTATGTACAATTATAAATAAGCGCAAACGAAAAAATTTCTATGCCAATATGTTGAGAAATAGACTTTGAATCGTCAGTCACCACATACAATATATATCACTATAAATAGTCCTTGATTCAACACAATGTGTATTTATAGGGATATGTATTGTATGTGGTGATTGACGATTTAAATATACTATTTCACAGCATATTAGCATAGAAATTTTTTCTTTTGCCCTTATTTATAATTGTTTATAATATTCACCTTAAAAGGTATTTTAATATGCTGGCCACTTGATGAAATTTTTTTTTTGAAAAAATTTTATCCTATATTAGAAATAAAAATATATTTATATATATTAGGGTACCACATAAGCATCTGCTTCACTAAAAACTGAAATCAAAATATTCCTAAGCCACAGAAGAGTTACCAAATTAATACAGGCGTGATAGGAAAAAGATTTTATTTCATTTCATCAAATGGCTGTGAGGATCCAGTAGAGTAAAATAAGAACCAAAGGGGTCCATAGGTGAAAAATGGTTGGGAACCACTGGTTTAAGTCAGTCACTCAGATGTCTCAACATATTTTGAGAGTAATTTGAGTTGTCGCCCTTGCCTTTGATTTAGTCAATGTTTGTTAACCCTCTTCAATACAGCTATAATCTTTTTTTTTTTTTTTCTGCTCAAGGCACAAGGCCCGAAATTTTGGGGGTGGGGGTTAGTCGATTAGATCGACCCCAGTACGCAACTGGCACTTAATTTATCGACCCTGAAAGGATGAAAGGTAAAGTCGACTTCGGCAGAATTTGAACTGAGAACATAAAGACAGACAAAATACCGCTAAGCATTTCGCCCAGCGTGCTATCATTTCTGCCAGCTCGCTGCCTTAATACAGCTATAATCTTGATTAATTAAAACTATCATGCTAGCCACATTGAATGTATTAGCCCTCTATCATTAAAATCAGGACACACCTGGAAATAAATGGAAAATGAATTTAAGTCCTTAAGTTTTTACCTGACTAAAATAGGTGTTCTTAGATCTAATTATTTTAGTTTCTGCACACAAAGTCTCTTGCTTGACAAGCACGACTCCAAAATTGTTAAAAAGGCAGTATTTTTAAATCCATTGGCAATGTTTGTCTTCGTTTCTGATCAGCCGATGCCAGTACCGCCTGACTGGCTCCCATGCCAGTGACATGTAAAAAGCATCCACTACACTCTCAGAGCGGTTGGCGTTAGGAAGGGCATCCAGCTATAGAAACACTGCCAGATCAGATTGGAGCCTGGTGCGACCTCCTGGCTTGCCAGTCCCTAGTCAAACCATCCAACCCATGCCAGCATGGAAAGCAGACGTAAAATGATGCGTGTGTGTATACACACACACATTTTCATTTTCTTTCTACTAAATCCATTCACAAGACTTTTGTCAGTCCAGGCATATGGTAGAAGACATTTGATCAAGGTGCTGCACAGTGGGAGTGAACCACAAGCTGCATGGTTGGGAAGCAAACTTAACTTCACAACCAAACCAACAACTGACATAAAATACAGATTGACAAAATCTGTCAATTTGGGACCAAAAAAATGTCCTGCTGGAATTTTCTGAGATTTCCAATTGCTAATTGTCTTTTGTCAAAGCCCCTACCTTGGATTCCATATCTGCATCTTTGATATTTCATCTTCTCTTTTTTTTTTTTTTAAAGGTATCGGGAAAGACCACATAAAATTTTCACCAGTGGCCACTGCATCTTACCGTTTGCTGCCTGAAATAACCCTGTTGAAACCTGTGTATGGAGAACAGGCTCATCGCTTGCAGACTTGTTTCTCGCCGGGTGTTATAGAAATTGATATAGTAGAGGGTGGAGAAAGGGCCAGAGTTGCTCATGCTAGGAAAGACACATGCAGCCGTGAAGTGCTGCGCCATGATGATCTCAAGAATTCTGTCCGCCTCAGCAAAGTACGAGACCATTTTATTTTCTCTGTAGAATCAACCGGTGCTCTACCTGCCAATATCCTTTTCACAGAAGCAATAAATATTCTCATGAAAAAGTGCCAAACATTCCTTGGTAAAATGAAGACTTAATTCTTGACAAATAAAAAATAAAGTTAAATAAAAGAAAAATAATTCTCTTTGTTGTATTGTTTGTTAAAGTTTAAAGTTTGGAATTAAATCCTAAAAAAAGGATTGTAAACAAACAGCTATCGTCTCTATTGTTATTCCTCATCATTTATGGGCACAGACATGGCTAAGAAGCTTGCTTCTGGACCACATCATTTTGGGTTCAGTCCCACTGCATGGCACCTTGAGCAAGTATCTTCTACTATAGCCCCAGGCTGACCTAAGCAGAAACTGATAGAAGCCCATCATGTATTCTTTTACTTATTTCAGTCATTTGACTGTGGTCATGCTGGAGCACCACCTTTAGGCGAGCACGTCAACCCAGGAATTATTCTTTGTAAGCCTAGTACTTATTCTAAGTTATGGGGATGTAAACACACCAGCATCAGTCGTCAACCGATGGTGGGGGGGACAAACACACACATACATATATATATATATATATATATATATATATATATATATATATATATATGTATATATATATATATATATGTATATATATATATATGTATATGTATATATATATATATATATGTATATATATATATATATACACACAACAGGCTTCTTTCAGTTTCCATCTACCAAATCCACTCACAAGGCTTTGGTCGGAATGTGGCTATAGTAGAAGACACTTGCCCAAGGTGCCACACAGTGGGACTGAACCCAGAACCATGTGGTTGGTAAGCAAGCTACTTACCACACAGCCACTCCTCATCATCATCATCATTTAATGTCCATTTTCCATGCTGGCATGGGTTGGACGGTTTGACTGGGGGCAAGCCAGGACGCTGCACCAAACACCAATCTGATCTGGCAATGTTTCTAGAGCTGGATGTCCTTCCTAACACTAACCAGTCTAAGAGTGTAGTGGGTGCGTTTTACGTGCCACCAGCCCAGGAGCCAGATGGGGGCTGCCATCAACCTCGTTCAGATGGTGCTTTTCACATGCCACTGACATGGGGAGCCAGTCAGGTGGCTCTGGCAATGACCCAAGCATGAATGGTGCTTATTGCATACCACTAGCATGGGAGCCAGTCAGGCGGCACTGGCATCGTCTACGTTCAGATGGTGCTCTTTACATGCCACCGGCACGGGAGCCAGTCAGGCCTAGAGGGCTGGCATCGACCACGTTCGGATGGTGCTTTTTACATGTCAGTCAAGCGGAACTGACATCAGCCACAACTACAATTTCCATTTGATTGTGGTTTGATTTGATTTTGATGTACTTGACTCAATAGGTCTCCTCAGGCACGACATGTCGCCCGACGATCCAAAGGTACTTTTTTAAGTGGATCGGTATGTAACACTAGTGTAAGCTACGGCTGTGATCTCGCTTTATTTGCCGGGTCTTCTCAGTCACAGCAACATATCCAGAGGTCTCAGTCTTTCATCATTGCCTCTGTGAGGCCCAACGTTCAAAGATCATGCTTCACCACCTCATCCCATGTCTTCCTGGGTCTCCCTCTACCACAGGTTCCTTCCATTGTTTGGGAGTGGTACTTCTTCACACAGCTCTCCTCATCCATCCATAGTACATGACCATACTAGCGCAGTCGTCTCTCTTGCACACCACATCTGATACTTCTTATGTCCAACATTTCTCTCAGGGCGCTTACACACTGTCGTGTGTGCACAGTGACATTACACATCCAGCGAATCATGCTAGCTTCATTTCTTTCGAGCCTATGCATGTCTTCAGTGGTCACGGCCCATGTTTCACTGCCATGAAGCATGACGGTTCGCACATATGCATCATACAATCTACCTTTCACTGTGAGTGAGAGGCCCTTTGTCACCAGTAGAGGTAGGAGCTTTCTGAACTTTGCCCAGGCTATTCTTATTCTAGTGGTAACACTCTCTGAGCTTCCACCCACACTACAGACTTAGTCATTTAGGTAATGGAAGCTATCAACTACCTCTAGTTTCTTCCCCTGGCATGTGATGGAATCTGTTTTCTGAGCATCTGTGGTGTTTATTGCCCCTGTGCATCTTCTGCACACAAAAGCTATCTTCCCAGTTAATCTTCCTTTGATGTTGCTGCACCTCTTATGTGTCCATAGCTTGCACTGGGTGCATCTTATGAAGTTTCTACCTACACCTTTTCTACAGATTGAGAAGAGCCATCTACCTGAAGGGGTTTTTGCAACATTGACTCTAAGGCCTTTCGATTCTAAACCTTGCTTACACACTTGAAATTTCTTGTCTAATTCTAGTAGTGATTCTGCTATGGGAGCCAAATCATCAGCATAGAGGCGCTCCCAGGGGCAACCTGTCTTGAATTCCTCTGTTATTGCCTGGAGGACTATGATGAATAAGAGGTGGCTGAGGGTGGACCCCTACTTCTACCCAGAATTTTTCACTATACTCATTGCCAATCCTAACCTTACTAATGGCATCTCTGTACAGCCCTTATTAAACATTCATCAATCCCTAGTTTCCACATCACCCACCAGATAAGGGATCAGGGGACCTTGTCAAAGGCTTTCTCCTAGTCCACAAATGCTAAGTATAGGGGTTTATCTTTGGCTAGGTATTTCTCCTGCAGTTGCCATACCAGGAATATAGCATCAGTGGTGCTTCTACTTGGCTTAAAGCCAAACTGCATCTCATCTAAACAGAATCTCTCCCTAATTAGGTGGGCTATGACCCTTTCTGTGACCTTCATCACCTGATCCAGCAGTTTGATACCCCTGTAGTTATTTGTATCTAACGCATCACCTTTACCTTTGTAGCAGTTAACTATGGTGCTGCTACGCCAGTCATTGCGTATGACTCCATCATGAACTACCTGGTTTACAATACGGGTGACTAGGCCATAGCACACACCACCAGATGTTTTAAGCATCTCAGCGGTGATTCCTGATGGGCCCAGGGCTTTTCCTGACTTAATTGCTTTATCTATCAGGGTGCTGTCTATTCAGATAGCTGATCCCTCTACTGGGTCAACATTTGGCAGGCTGCCCTCCTCCCATTCAATCTCCACATTCAGCAGCTTTTCATAATGGCTTCTCCAAGCGTCTTTCTTTTCAGAATCATTAAAAGCAAGTGCACCATCATCCATGCGGAGACATCTCTCTCCTGTGTCATCTCAATTTTCTCTCACACATTGGCTTGCAATCTGAAATACTTCAGTTTTTTGGTCCTCACGTTGCTGAACATTGGCAAACTGCTTTTCTGCTTCTCCCTTGGCTATGCATACCTGTCGCCCAGCCTCCCTCCTGGATATCTGGTACAGTTCCCTGCTACCTCCACTCTTCCAGGCTTTCCAGGCCTGTTTCTTTGCTCCAATGGCTTTGTCTACAGTGCCAATAGAATATGTAAATAATTAACAAAAGATGTACAGGTGTCAATTCATTACGTCCCTTTCAAGCGGCTCCGTTTAATTGATTAATTAAAATTTGAAAGAAACCGTTCTTGTCAGATAACTGCATTCATCTGACAAAAACGGTTTCTTTCAAATTGATGTAAAGCTTTCATTAATCAATTAGATGGAGCTGTAATGAATTGACACCTGTACATCTTTGTTATTTGTTCATATTCTGTTTACCTAACATGGAATCTGCACTTTGGAAATACTATAGAAAGTACCTTTATAAAAAGTACATGTCAGAATTACCAAGAGTGGATATCTTGACTTAGCTGGGTTACATTGCCTAGACACACACAACAGGAATATCAGGTGTTAACACTCTTGCACGGAGTCTTGATATTCAATATTCAAATAATATTGTCAAGTTGTGCAAATTATACCGAATAGCAAAATGCCTCAATTTAAGTACCCAATTCAACTGAATCTTAATTATATTTTATGTGTGTGTGTGTGTGTGTGTGTGTGCATTAGTGTTCCCTTGTCTTGTAATTAGGTGATACCTATTAACAAGTGTCCTACAATCAATGCCCTTGGTCCCTAATCTTCCATTAATATATATCAGGCCATCTGGTAGTGATTCTGCTATGAGAGCCAGGTCATCAGCATAGAGGAGCTCCCAGGGGCAACCTGTCTTGAATTCATCTGTTATTGCCTGGAGGACTATGATGAATAAGAGAGGGCTGAGGGTTGACCCTTGGTGGACCCCTACTTCTACCTGGAATTTTTCACTATACTCATTGCCTGTACAGCCCTTATTAACCATTCGTCAATCCCTAGTTTCCGCATCGCCCACCAGATAAGGGTAGAAACAGGTGAGGTTTGGTGATAGGAAGGGCATCTGGCTGTAGAAAATCTGCCTCAACAAATTCCATCCAACCAAGCAGATGTGAAACTGAAGGTGGGGGGGGGGATGGGAGAGGGCAACAGCTAGCAGAGGTACCAGAGCAGTGGTTTTCATCTATTTTTACCTATGGAACCCTTTTGGTTCCTATTTTACTCGGGGTGGACCCTAAAAGCCAATTTCAGAAAAGACTGTAAGTCGATTACATCAACCCCCAGTGCTTGACTGGTACTTATTTTATTGACTCCAAAAGAATGAAAGGCAAAGTTGAACTCAGAACGTAAGGTCAGATGAAATGTCTAGTGACATTTTGTCCAGTGCCGTAACAATTCTGCCAACTCACCACCTCAAAAAGTTATTTTAAAAATTAATTGAAACAAGGCAGAGTATTTCAGAGTATGGTAACAAAAAGGGTTTAACCCTTTCCTTAATGTATTTCTGTTGAGATACTCTGTATTTCTTTCAATTACTTTAAATATAACAAAGAATTTAGTAAAATAACTTAGTTATCATCCAGCTAGTGTTAGGAACATAAATTGTGACTGAAGTTTGGTGGAAGATTTTAATTCAAAACTTATGAAAACAAGACATTTGTATTCAGAGCCAGAGCCAGTTTCAGCTGGGTTGGTATCAAAAGGGTTAAGAATCGTTTCTCTATTATATATTTTAACCCTTTCCTTAATGTATTTCTGTTGAGATACTCTGGCCAATCACAATATTTATTTACCCAACAATAACAATATTTTTCACAATCATTACTTTGTTATTCCTGCCCCAATTTCTCCTTAAGCTACAACAATCAAGCCAAATTCCTCATCATTTAATCATATAGTTTGTGTAATTATAAATGCTCTAATTTCTCATGACACTGTCAATCAAATATTTACTTGTCAACTGTTTTCAAAATGTTCCTTTGGTGGTGGACTGCTTCACCTTTTTGATCGCCAAACCACCAAAGTCTGTCTTTGGTTCTATGATACAAACTTCTCATTTTATTTAAATTAAAACTTTCCATCAAAATTTTATGCTAATTTATTTCCCAAACATCAGCTTAATGATAGTTTTATTAGATTCTTCTTTATTTTCAAAATTGAGAGGTTTTTGTTTTGCAAACCCTGACAGTGCTGGTGCCACATCAAGAGTACTGGTGATGGTACCACATAAAAAAAGCACTAGGGATGGTACCACATAATAGGTACTCATACTGGTGTCACATTAAAAGCACCCAGTACACTCTGTAAAGTGGTTGGCATTAGGAAGGGCATCCAGTTGTAGAAACTTTGCTAAAACAGACAACAGAGCCTGGAACATATCCCAACCTTACCAGCTCCTGTCAAACCATCCAACCCATGGAAAATGGATGTTAAACAATGACGAATTGAACCAAAAGCAGTGAGTTTCAATAGAAATGTGAGAACTAAAGGGTTAACCCTCTTTCATAGCAACCTGTCTGAGACTGCTCCTAGTTCTATAATATAAATTCTCTGTTTTAAAGTGATCTAAATTAAAAACTTTCATAAAACATTTATGTTTAACCCTTTAGCATTCAGATTACTCTCTTTTCAAATGTAATATTTATTCACATTATTTTGAATTAGTCATCCATTCTTTCATAATTTTGAGATTTCAGCAATGTGACTGCATTTGTTGTTAAATCGAGTATTGTGTCCCACTATGTCTCAAAGTTAGCAGTTCATCAAGCAGAGATCTATAAAATATATGCCAGATTGAAATACGTACCGAGGTCAGTATGATCAATTAAATTTTTGAAAGTAACACCCCATCATGGCGACAGTCGAAAGACTAAACCTAGTAAAATAATGTTTAAAGACTTAATGGCTTCAAATTTAAGGTAATGGATTACTAACCGTAAGATAATGAGTTCAAAACTTCGTATTGAATTCCCACCCTATACGATAACATTATATGTACATCTCAGTCTACTTGACTTCCGACAATTAACAATTGTAATTTGAAGTTGAATGGTTAGCAATATGAAAGATGTCCAGATTTCTTAAAAAATTAGTGTGCAAAATATTCTGGAAAAAAGCATTTTTTTTTTTCACTACAAAAACACACACACACACACACACACACACACAGATGTTTTTGTGGTAACTTGAGCTACTACAAATAGCAGCCAAATCTCTTAAAACACACCCTTTTATAAAAAAAAAAAAAAAAAAGACAGATTTACAGTATTTCAGGAAGAAAAGAGCAAAACTATGCGATGTGTCTGCTTCGTCAGAAGCAACTCTGGGCTAAACAAAACACAGACAAACATACTTCAGGTTAAAAGATTAGGAGTGGCTGTGTGGTAAGTAGCTTGCTTACCAACCACATGGTTCCGGGTTCAGTCCCACTACGTGGTATCTTGGGCAAGTGTCTTCTACTATAGCCTCGGGCCGACCAAAGCCTTGTGAGTGGATTTGGTAGATGGAAACTGAAAGAAGACCGTCGTATATATGTATATATATATATATATATATATATATATATATATGTGTGTGTGTGTGTGTGTCTGTGTCTGTGTTTGTCCCCCTAGCATTGCTTGACAACCGATGCTGGTGTGCTTATGTCCCCGTCACTTAGCGGTTTGGCAAAAGAGACCAGTAGAATAAGTACTAGGCTTACAAAGAATAAGTCCCGGGGTCGATTTGCTCGACTAAAAGGTGGTGCTCCAGCATAGCCACAGTCAAATGACTGAAACAAGTAAAAGAGTAAAAGAGTACTACATACTACTAATAAAGTTGTCGGAATATCTTTGAAGTTTCATTCCCTGATAAAATTCCTTGCATTTTAAGATTGTTCAGGCAGAGTTGCCTCCCTTAACTAATGACCTTAAAATTGTACTTCCTGATATTTTTTTCATACTTTACATTCCGAGTTCAAATCCGACTGACGTTGACTTTGCCTTTTGTCCTTTTGGGGGGTCACGAAATAAGTATGTGTTGAGCACTGTGGCTGATGTAATCAATTAGCCTGCTTCCTAAAAAATTTCAGGTCTTGTGCCTACAACAGAAAGAATTGTTGTTGTTGTTGTTGTTATTATTATTATTATTATTATTATTGGTGAGCTGGCAGAACTGTTATCACGCTGGGCAAAATGCTTAGAGGTATTTCGTCTGTCTTTACGTTCTAAGTTCAAATTCTGCCAAGGTCGACTTTGCTTTTCATCCTTTTGGGGTCAATAAATTAAGTACCAATTGAACTCGGGGGGGGGGGGGGGGTCAATGTAATTGACTTAGCCCCTCCCCCGAAATTTCAGGCCTTGTGCAATTAGTAGAAAGGATTATTATTATTATTGGCAAGCTGGCAGAATCGTTAGCATGCTGGGCAAAATTCTTACCAGTATTTCGTCTGTCTTTACATTCTGAGTTCAAATTCCACCAAGGTTGACTTTGCCTTTCATCCTTTCGGGGTCGATTAAATAAGTACCAGTTGAGCACTGAGGTCAATATAATCGACTTACCCGATTCCCTGAAATTTCACACCTTGTGCCTTGAGTAGAAAGGATTATTATTACTATTATCATTATTATTATTATTATTATCATTATTATTATTATCATCATCATCATCCTCATCGTTCGTTTAACATCCACTTTCAATGCTGGCATGGGTTGGACAATTTGACTGAGGACTTGTGAACCAGATGGCTGCACTAGGCTCCAATCTGATCTGGCAGAGTTTCTATTATTATTATTATTATTATTATTATTATTATTATTATTATTATTATATTTGTTTCAGTCATATTCTTTGTAAGCCTAGTACTTATTCTATCGATCTCTTTTGCTGAACCGCTAGGTTACGGGTACGTAAACACACCAGCATCAGTTGTCTCCAAGTTCAAATTCTGCCGAGGTCGACTTTGCCTTTCATCCTTTCAGGGTCAATAAATTAAGTACCAGTTGCATATTGGGGATCAATCTAATTGACTGGCCTCACTCCCCAAAAATTTTGGGCCTTGCACCAAGAGTAGAAAAAAATATATTAAGCAGCTAGAATGGAGAAAAGTACACACAATAAATGACAAAATCTCCAAGACGAAAACAGAAAGGAAAACAATTCTATGTAGACATGCATCACTGGATAGACACAAATTCAAGCAGATGCCTTGAAGCAAAGCTGAACTCTGTTTAAAGAAGAACATATGGCTTAGCATTAGTTTTCTGAGTCATAACCATAAATTCAGGTCTGTTAAAATTATTTTTCCACTTGGAAACCCAAGCAAAGAAGCATTTTATTATCCTCCCCCCCAATAGATTCCACATTGATACCAATTTATCTGGGACATAGGGCAGAGAGTGATTTGAGTAAAAGTCTCAAACATACCACCAGAACTAGATTTCTGGTGGTTGGGGAAATGTGTGGTTCTAGATGAAACCAGCACTCTTCAAGAAATTAAAAGATTTTGGAAAGAAAATTGGGTTGGAATGAGAGTTGGAGAGCTCAATTCAAGTGAAACCAGAGGCACTTGACAAAATTCCCAACCTAACAGAGATCCTAGGAGGGTAGCAACTGCAGGTGGAAATGGAAGAAAGATGGCCCCAATGCTACAACAGTGGAAACAAACCATCTAAAGGCTTTCTCCAACACCACAACTTCAACAACCACATTGATAATGGCATTATTAGTGATTGCAGCACCTGATACAAGACTAGAAGTAGCAGTTGTAGCAACAACACCAAAAGTGAAAACAAAGGCAGCAGAAAAAAAAAAATACAAAGCTAAAACTTTGCCCACAAGAACCACCACATCATCAACAACATCGGTTACTGAAAGCCCCAAACCACAAAACCTCAAGACATTCTCCTCCCTGCTTGGGATCATTCAGACATCTTGTGTAGCAAAGGAGATGGTGAGGAGCCTAAAACAAAAACACACCATCAAAGACCAAATAAACAAAGACTGGCAGATATGAACGAATGGAGGGATCCTTTGAGCAACAATGCCAGCACCACTCCCCATCACCACCACTATCACAGACCCCTTACCCTTACAAACAACCAAACAACAGGCAGGCTACACACCTCAGTATAAACAAAAAAAGAAAAGATGTTATTAACTACACATTCAGAAAGGCAATAAAGAACTAATGGATCATGTACACTAACATACAAGTATCATTCATGATAACTACATTGCATTAGCTACAAGCATTTCATCACACAAAAATCCTCACAGTATACAGACAACAACGTTAAAAAAATAATTTTAAAAAATACCCAAAAGATGTAGGAAACTTCCAATGGAATATCAATAAAAGATTATACGAAAAATTACAAATGAAAATACCCACAGCCAGCCTGTGTGACGAAATACCTGTCCCTCCACAGAAATAAGAGAAGTGATCATTTCTCATCCACTTCTCTCTCTTGTCAATCATGCTTGTGTCAGACTAGGCAACATAAATGCATGTGGTCAGCTTAGGAGCAGGGTTACCAGTTCAATGATCTTGGATCACTAGATTTAGATGTAGTGGCCATCAACGAGACCAGATTTTTACAAGCTTTCATGCACATTTTCAATGGGTATGAAATTTACTCATCTCCATGTCGACTAGGATTGGAAAGTGTAACTGTTGTTTTGTTCCAGAAGGGTTTCGATCTAATAATACAGACCATCTTCTTGGATCCAGAAGGTAAGTTGGTGGTCCAAGATATGAACAGTAGCAAAGGGTGTGCTTTCAGATTAGTAGCTGTTCATGTTCCAGAAAAGGTGGGAAAGCTAAATTTCTTCAGGTGTCTGGAAGTTTTCCTATGAACGTTCCACTCATTAGTGATAGCAGGCAATTGGAACGCCATCTTAGATGCACGTTTAGGTTGATCGGAGTCAGTTGGTAAGAAAGATGGTATAAAAGTTTTGCAGACCTGCTCAGATGTTTTCAACTACCTGACAGGTATTGACTGGACTTCCCAAATGTGTCAATGTGGACATAGACAAATCGTATTGGAGTATCCAGATCATATCTAGATAGAGTATTCTGTAGACCAGTAGAGGAGGATAGCATAGACTGTCCACATTTTCAAATTGCTGGCTGCACAGACCACAAATTTGTGATCTTCATGGTCAACGTAAATACACTTCCTAGGTTACTGGAAATTGAATGCATCGCTCACAGTGTACCAAACTGCCAGAACATGGGTTAGCGAATTATTTAAGCAGGCATTGAGGGAAATTGTCAACAACAAATTGTGGTTCACCTTTAAAAGGGTGATTAGAGTAGAGTTGGTTAAATTTAGTAAGGTCATAACGATAGAGAAAAATAAAATAGAAGATTTGGAAACTTGGAAGAGTCTAAGGAAGGCAACACAACTGACATGTTCATGGTGAAATTGGTCTGAGACCAATTCATCACATGAAGCATGAAGGCTGCATTGTTAGAGCTTGGGTGTGGGCTCTAAAGCTCATGGGGATGAAATCCATTTGATGGGCCTGAGTGGCAGGGGCACAACATGGAAACAAAGCTACACTTTGGTTTTTGGCAGAGATGGTACGCTTGCATTAAATGAGGATGCAAAGAAAGAGGTCTGGAGATGCCACTACGATAGATTGCTTAACAAAGAGAATGAATGGGAGAAAGAGAGCCTGCCGTATGTCGACCCAATAGAGGGACCAGCTATCCGAGTTGATAGTACCAGGGTAGATAAAGCAATTAAGAGTATGAAGACCGGGAAAGCCCCCGGCCCATCAGGAATCACTGCAGAGATGCTCAAAATATCTGGCAGTGTTGGCTATAGCCTAGTCACCCGTATTACGAACCAGGTGATACACGAAGGAGTCATACCCAATGACTGGTGTAGCAGCATCATAGTCAACTGCTACAAAGGTAAAGGTGATGCTTTAGATACAAATAATTACAGAGGCATCAAGCTGTTAGATCAGGTTATGAAAGTTACAGAGAGGGTCATAGCCCAACTAATTAGGGAGCGAATCAATTTAGATGAGATGCAGTTTGGGTTCGTGCCAGGTAAAAGCACTACTGATGCCTTATTTCTAGTGAGACAGTTGCAGGAGAAATACCTAGCTAAGGATAAACCTCTGTACCTGGCTTTTGTTGACATGGAGAAAGCCTTTGACAGGGTCCCCCGATCCCTTATCTGGTGGTCAATGAGGAAACTTGGGATAGAAGAATGGTTAGTGAGAGCTGTGCGAGCCATGTACAGAGATGCTGCCAGTAAGGTGAGGGTTGGAAATGAGTACAGTAATGAATTCCGGGTAGAGGTAGGGGTCCACCAAGGTTCCGTCCTCAGCCCCCTCTTATTTACCATAGTCCTCCAGGCAATCACAGAGGAGTTCAAGACAGGTTGCCCCTGGGAGCTCCTCTATGCTGATGACCTTGCCCTAATTGCGGAGTCACTATCAGAACTAGAGGAGAAGTTTCAGGTGTGGAAGCAAGGTCTAGAATTGAAGGGCCTTAGAGTCAACCTAGCTAAAACCAAAATCCTAATAAGTAGGAAGGTAGATAAAACACAAACCCCTTCAGGTAGATGGCCCTGCTCAGTATGTAGAAAAGGAGTAGGTAGTAACTCTATAAGATGTACCCGGTGCAAGCTATGGACACATAAGAGGTGCAGCAACATCAAAGGCAGGTTAACTAGCAAGTTAGTTTTTGTTTGTGGCAGATGTTCAGGTGCAATAAAGACTGCAAACAAACAGGAAACAACTTCTATCTCATTCCAGGGTGAAAAACTAGAGGTAGTTGATAGCTTCCGCTATCTGGGCGACCAAGTTAGTAGTGGGGGTGGGTGCGCTGAAAGTGTAGCTGCTAGAATAAGAATAGCCTGGGCAAAGTTTAGAGAGCTCTTACCCCTGCTGGCGACAAAGGGACTCTCACTCAGAGTAAAAGGCAGACTGTATGACGCATGCGTACGAACAACCATGCTACATGGCAGTGAAACATGGGCTGTAACTGCTGAGGACATACGTAAGCTCGCAAGGAATGAAGCCAGTATGCTCCGTTGGATGTGTAATGTCAATGTGAATACCCGTCAGAGTGTAAGTATCTTGAGAGAAAAGCTGAACATTAGAAGCATCAGTTGTGGCGTGCAAGAGAGACGATTGCGCTGCTATGGACATGTGGTGAGAATGGAGGAGGATAGCTGCGTGAAAAAGTGCCACACCCTAACAGTTGAGGGAACCCGTGGAAGAGGTAGGCCCAGGAAGACCTGGGTTGAGGTGGTGAGGCAAGATCTTCGTACATTGGGCCTCACCGAGGCGATGACTACTGACCGAGACCTTTGGAAATGTGCTGTGCGTCAGAAGACCCGGCAAGCCAAGTAAGATCGTTGCCAGTGCCCCTGGACTGGTTCTTGTGCGGGTGGCACATGAGATGCACCATTTTGAGCGTGGCCGTTGCCAGTACCGCCTGACTGGCTCCTGTAGGATTTTCGAGCGAGATCGTTGCCAGTGCCCCTGGACTGGCTTGTGCGGGTGGCACATAAAAGACACCATTTCGAGCGTGGCCGTTTTCGTGCGGGTGACACGTAAAAGCACCCACTACACTCTCTGAGTGGTTGGCGTTAGGAAGGGCATCCAGCTGTAGAAACTCTGCCAAATCAGACTGGAGCCTGGTGTTGCCATCCGGTTTCACCAGTCCTCAGTCAAATCGTCCAACCCATGCTAGCATGGAAAGCGGACGTTAAACGATGATGATGAATCAGCGCATGTTTCTTGATTTCACTCAACTGTTCAAGATCATGGATGGTTTGATTGGTGCTGCACAAACATACACTATCCCAAGCATATCTAGCCATGACAACCTCCAGTTCATGTGATACATCATAAAGAGTGTGGATAAGGAACTTGGCATAGGGCCCTGATCAATTTAGATCACTCAAAAGATCTCAATTAAAAGTGATGTTTTCTAGGGAAAACCCTGGGTGTCGACGACAATTAACTGGTTGGTTTGTTCCAGAGGACTTTCAGGTCGAGCCTATGGATAATTTCCAGGAATCTCTTGCCTGGCTGTGCTAAAGAGAACCTGTCTGTTTGAGATGAACTCTACAGGCAGGGAAATGCAGTCTGCTGTGCCTGCCTTAGATGCATGCAGAGTGATGAAACTGTACTTCATGTACTTATCCAGTGCTCAAGCATTAGACTTTTGGGTTTATGTTGAACACCTAATGTTGCTTGTTGGATGGATCTAGCTATCAGCTGAGTCCATTGTGAAGATCATCCCATTGCTTTTCTTTGGCTGGGAAGGACAGGTAGTATTTATCTATTTTAGCAAAAGAGATTACGTGGCAGACCAGATTGAAATGATTGAGAGAAGACACCTTCTGTGGCCAAACTCTCATCAACTTTTTCAAGTTTCACTTGAAAAGGAAAATGAAGGTGGAGAGGGTGTTGAAAGGTGGGGGAGGATGACAAGGAAGGTGAAAGTGAATGAGTCTGCTCTGAGCAGTAGCCTGTAGATTGAGAGAAGCGGGTGAAAAGAAGGCACTTCCTCAAGTGGTCAGGACGACTGAGATTTTGTGGCGTTTCCATGAGAAACCGTTGGGAAGTCTCTCCCTTTGGCGAATTTTTTCTTGTTTCAATATTTCTTTTGTTGTTATTTTTACTGCTGACATGCCTTCATGTTACCCTGCATCATATCACATCATACTGCATTTGCATCGCCCTCTATCTCAACCTGTTTATAATAAAGCTTAGTGGTAAATGAAGAAATTATTATAGTTTTTATCGACCCCGAAAGGATGAAAGGCAGAGTAGACCTCGGCGGTATTTGAACTCAGAACATAGCGGCAGACGAAATACCGCTAAGCATTTTGCCCGGCCAGCTAACGATTCTGCCAGCTTGCTGCCTTTTTAATAATAATAACAATGATGATGCTGTTGTTGTTATCATCATCGTCATCGTCGTCATCACCGCCCCAAAAATTGCTGTCCTTGTGGCAAAATTTGAAACTATTATTATTATTATTGAGAGAGCAGTGCATGCTATCAAAGTAACACTGAGGTCAAATATACAGAGCCCAATATACCCATCATGACTACCCGTCTGATAAGGGTACACCAGGCACATGCATCACAACCATATGTGCGCAACATGGTGATCTCATATCAAGATAAAAAGCGCATGACCTTGCAGGTGGGGCCCAGTTAGAATTTTCTTCAGGTTGAGTAGCCCATCCCGCTCAAAAGGTTTGTTTAAGGATGTTGAGCAAAACACCCGTTTCTAAAGGTGAATTATTCAAACCCCAAAGAATTCCTCTCAACACATGGCTATGATGCTCCCCCACTACTTCTGCTCATGATCAGAGATGCACATATCGTCAGCCACTAAGGGACATGCTCAACTGGTTATGGTCAAACAACTGACAAGCAAATCTGTGATATTAAGCAGAATATTTGCTGTAGCCCATTTTAACACTTGATAACACTTCCAATCAATTAAGATCAGAAGCCATGAGAGTCACTGCCTGGTACTGCATCAGGGCAATCATCATCATCATCATCATCATCATCATCATTATTATCATTATCATTATTATTATTATTATTATTATTATTAAGGCGGCGAGACGGTGGAATCCTTGACACGCCAGACAAGATGCTTAGCGGTATTTCGTACGTCTTTACGTTCTGAGTTCAAAATCCCTCTGAAGTTGACTCTGACTTTCATCCATTTGGGGAACTCAAGTGAAATAACTTTTTTTTAAGTCCGTAACTTCATCTTAGTCACTAAGTTTTTTAAGATAATAATTACGTATATAACATGTATGTATATGATGCATATATTATTCAAAACCACGTTAAATATAAAATAACTAACACTGAAAAAAAAACAACAAAAGCTAACAAACTTAATTCAGTTCCTGCTCAAAAATACAAGTAGGAAACACTACCCAAAACTGGCGACATGACCACCACCGCTAAAAATAGTAGGAAAGGCACACAGGTTAATGAAATCTTATATATACGATGACAGAGAGATTGGATATTTACGGCTTCAACGCCTTACATCATTAGCCTGTTTGATCAAGCTTTGCCTTGGGCTAAACAAACTCAACGACAGTTAACTTCATATGATGCTAAATTCCCTCAATGTTACTTGCACTTTCAACCCACTTCATCTTCTTTACTCCCACTCTGGCTTCACACCCTTCCCTTCCTCTCTTATTCTCTCCTACCCCTTCCGTTTTCTCCTTCTCTCTCTCTCTTCATTTCTTTCATTCTCTATTCTTCTTTTACATTTTTTCTCTCTTCCTGGTCTGTTTCTCCCTCTCTCTCTCTCTCTCTTTCTTTCTCCTTTCTCTCGCCTCCTCTCTGTCTCTCCGCATTAACATCATCTCTCTCTCTCCTCCCCTATTTACCATTGATATCTCACTAGTTATCCCCCTTGTGTTAATTCTCTCCAGTTGAGAGAACAGAAGCTCAATTTACTTTTAACTTGTCGCCTTAAACCAGACTGGATTTTTTTTTTCGTTGAAATGGAGACATTGCTCATTTGGGGAATATTTGGCTTACTGTTGGGGATTCTACTTTCTATTTTCGCTCTCTTGGTCTACTCGGGTCTCTTCTATAATATCCAGATTACCACAGGGAGACCTCCTATCGGCGAAATTGTTGTTGCGTACAAATTCGCTCGTGGGCCCTACAAAGACGCGGGCCATTTATTCTGCGAAGTGGTACGACTGGCACCTTATAAGAAAACCATTGGCATTTACTATGACGATCCTAAACAAGTAAATAACCATTCTATTTATTCTTCTATTTCATAACGGCACGTTTGGTGCCATTGTTGGTGTTGTTGTTGCTACTGCTGATAAATGACCTTTTCTTATAGCAACCCTACAGTTTGAATTAAAAATAAAAAGCAATTATATCGTTATTGTGTGCGTGTGTATATATATATATATATATATATATATATATATATATATATATATATATATGTGTGTATGTATGTATGTGTGCACATATACGCACAGAAGTTCTTGGTTAACAAGCAGAGTACTTCAATACATAATATTGTGAATTATATTTGTACAATCCAGGCGATACATTCCCGCATTACTCTGAGTTTCTCCTCCTCGCTCGATGCTGTCTTTCAGACAAAAAGTGGGATTCGTTAAAATTACTAACTCCCATATATATATATAGAGAGAGAGAGAGGGGGGGGGTTAATCTATATAAGTGGGCCCTTCCTATTGATTTTGTTTCCTCATAACTTAGAAAAATGAATATTTTAAAATTAAATTCTCTACAAGTACTTTTCTCTAGGTATGGTATACACATATATATATATGTGTGCGTGTGCGCACGCATATATATATATATATATATATATATATATATATATATATATTATACATACATACAGTCTTCACTATTATACTTCGTTATATCATTATAAATCGAAGAGGCTATTGTTTACAAAGAAGGGGTTTCCCTTTTTGCGATATCTGCCTCCCTTCTTATTCCTGCTGTCTTTATTTCGTAACCTGAATCGTTCCCCCACATCCTCTCACCCCCTCCCTCCCTCTATCTATCGTTAATTCTATTCAAATTGTGAAATAATCTTGTTGAATGTATTTTTAGCATCGCACTTGCTGTCAACCAAGAAGTCGGCTGTCAGTTGTACACTTTTGTGAAAACAAAATAGCTTAATTGTCTTAATCGATTTCAAGAGAAAATTCCCATACTGTCTGTCCTATTTTCACTCTGTCTCCCAAATGAAGCCTGTTATATACATCCGTACATGTATATACAGTGTGCGCGCATACATTCATCCTTACATGTATAGTGTGTGTGTATAGATATACATACATTCGAAAACTGTTGTATATTTGCCCACAACCTCTAGCTGAAACCGATAATAGAATTATATATATATATATATATATATATATATATATATATAAAAGGTTTAGATTTAGATTCAAACTTGAATATGGTACTTATGTTTAGGCACCAGAATATAGTATGGTATTACACAAAAACCATTCCAAAATGGTTTATATATATATATATATATATATATATATATATATATTCACGCACTTATATAGAGAACATATACATATTATCTATACGCGCGTGTGTGTGTGTAGTTGAAGGAAAACACGCATACATATACACACACATAACGAAAAATGAAAACGAAGCCTCTGTTTGTTATGAATATTGGTGTATGTAATGCTTATTATATATTTTGGATCATTGAATCGCTTGTATCAATTCTTTCTTATAAATGGGTCCAATGCTCTACAACAACAACAACAACAATAATTGTTATCGTCTTCATTTACTGACGTTGTCAATATCCTTGACATTCGTATAATTGGCTGGAAGCACAATAAAATATAACATTAGACATAACAGTGATAGGGGTGTGACGTATACACAAACAAGCATATTAATATTAAACATACACACACACACACACACACACACACATATGTGTGTGTGTGTGTATATATATATATATATATTCACGTACATATGTTATGTGGATAGGTGGGTCTGTGCGTGTTTCTATAAGAGCTGTTTCTTTGGAATTGTTCAGTTTAGTATTAATGAAAGACCATCCTTAAAATATATTTCAGAATTAAAAATTAAAAACCCTAGTTATCAATACCTTAACACACTTAAATCCACATTTTATATATATATATATATATATATTTTTTCTTTTTTAATTAATAATTTGAGACGAACCGTATATATCGAAGTCTCTATCAGATTACTGTTTCTTTTGTACAAGAAAGAAAGAGAGAGATAATGAAACAGAATTAATGTGTGTGTGTGTGTAAGTTGCAATAGGAACGGCTGTTGTTCTTAGAGAATGAAATGTCTAACCCAGTTCGGAAAAATGTATTGTTGAAATTCTGCAAATCTTCCCTTTGATTGCTTGTTCCTTTTCAATGCGAAACCTCATCTCTTTTACTGCATGCAAGTTCTTTGATCAACTGTGTGTGTATGTGTATGTATGTCATAAATTATTACAATTGCTGTTTCTGTGTGAAGATCGTTATTTTATTGATGTGATGACTGGTTTTCATAATCTAAGTTGTTTAACCACTCATTTATTCACTATATATATATATATATATATATATATATATATATATTTATACACACGCACACATATTTTATTAATTACTTGTTAGTTCGGAGAAGAGGTACGGACAGTTGCATCCGTTGCATTAAAAAAATTCTCTTAGATTACACACACACACACACACACACACACACACACACACACATCCTGTACCCGTAATCCTACTTGGACAAAAT
The DNA here is from genome assembly GCF_046866305.1 of Octopus bimaculoides. Taxonomy (NCBI): domain Eukaryota; kingdom Metazoa; phylum Mollusca; class Cephalopoda; order Octopoda; family Octopodidae; genus Octopus; species Octopus bimaculoides. The sequence goes on from NC_142933.1 coordinate 108,538,985, forward strand.
GTTTTATTATGATTATGGATTAAATGTTTATTCACTCTTAGGCTTATCTTTGAGTTATTTATTTTAAGTACCCCCACAGAGGTTCTTTGAACTTGTTCCCGGAACACACACACTCGTATGCACACACACACACACACACACACACAAGTGCAGTGAACTTTGAATGTTTATAGCTATTTTATAGGTTATAGATTATTGGATTGGGAGTTAAGACATGAACGAGGTGGGCGTTTCGTAAGGATGCATTTGGTGGAGGGGGTAGGGCTTGGGCGATATGTTTATGACAAGGTTAGTCCTTTGGTAGTGTGGGGGTTCCAAGAAGAAATTGGATTTTGCGTAATGCCATTAGGTTCAAAAGAGCAAAGGGTATTATTACTGTAGTAGTAAACAAAACCAGAGAGGTCACAGTTCGATTGCGAAGGGGCTGTTGTAGATTGTCTATAAAACAGACAATTTACAACAGATTTTTTTGGCTTCCACCATACAGTTTGGTATATTCTAGACGAACCTCAAAGACTCTTCGTCTCATATTTAAGTATTGGTAGATAGATGGAGTTGTGTATGTACGTTTGTATGTGAACATGTATGTGTGTGTCTATAATAGTTGTTTTGTGATATACATGAGAGAAAAGATGTGTGACTGCATTCATTCGTATGTCTATAGACACTTGTATGTGTATAGACAGAGACTTGGCTGGGTGGTTAAGAAGCTCATTTTGCAACGGTGTGGTTTCAGGTTCAGTCCCACTGCGCAATATTTTGGGCATTTTACTGCAGCCCCTGACTAACCAATGTCTCGTGAATGAATTTGGTTGAAGGAAACTGTGTGGAAACCCGTCGAATACATACGTGTGTTGATTTTTGTCTACCCCCACCACTTGACAAATGATGTTGGTTTGTTTATGTTCCTGTAACTTAGCGGTTCGACGAAAAGAGACTGGCAGAATAAGTACCAAGTTTTAAAAATAAGTCCCGAGATCGATCTGTTCATCTAAACCCTTCAAGGTGGTGCCCCAGCATGGCCACATTCGAACAACTAAAGCAAGTAAATGATAAAGATCCACACACACATACATTTGTTATTGAAAATTTGTTTTTACTCATTTAATACACATATTGAATAACAGTAACTATGAGGTAAACGTATTGAACTGAGAAAAGCCTATTGTATGTGGGTGTGTATGTATGTGTGTCTTTCCTTCTTCCCTGAGCGCCTGATAATACATTGCTTGTACCACGTCCTCGGGTTATTGTTTTTTTCTTGTCTATTCTTCTTTGTTTGGATTCACTATATATATATATATATATATGTGCTGGCGTGGCTGTGTGGTAAGAAGTTTGCTTCTCAAGCACATAGTCTAGGTTCAGTTCCACTGCATGGCACTTTGGGCAAGTGCCTTCTACTATAGCCTCAGGTCAACCAAAGCCTTGTGAGTGGATTTGGTAGATGGAAATTTAAAGAAGCTTGTGACGTGTGTGTGTTTATGTTTGTCCCCGACTACTGCTTGATAACTAGTGTCTGTTTTTTTACATCCCTTGAACTTGGCAGTTCAGCAAAAGTGACTGATAGAATAAGTATCAGGTTTTTAAAAAAAAAAGTTCTGGGGTCGATTTGTTCGACTAAAAATTCTTCAAAGCCATGCCCCAGCATACCCACAGTCTAATGACAAGCAAGTAATGTATAAAAGATATATATATATATATATATATATATATATATATATATATATATACTGAGGGTGATAAATTGAATATTAATTTCAATTTAAGACCAGTAGTCTAGCATATAAAAAAACCTGATAATTCAGAAAAATTGTATTACATGCATATAAGAAGGGATGACCATGAGGTGGACATCCAATATGCTGGTGGACATCCAATAGGTCATCAACGACGCAACCACAAAGAAAAATATATATATATAGAGAGAGAGAGAGGGAATGAGAATGGTAGTTATAGAGGCTCACATACAGTACTTCAAGTTTGTGTGAACAATTCTAGGTCACTGCACTTCAAATCTTGCAACAGCTGAAGAAATGCTGTGGTCATCTTAATGTTGATGCAGAAACTCAAAGTCCTTTATGTAAGTCTCTATAATTGTATCATTCAATGAATATAGTTCTCTATTTCCTAATATTGAAGTCTACCTTTTTTGTCTATCTATATATGTATGTATGTGTGTGTGTTTGTTTCTTTGTCTTGACATCACATGGTGTTTGTAAATGTCTCCATCATACAGGCAGTATTCATTCATCTCCAATATTCTGTGAAGTCATGTTTGACCATGGGGAAGTATTACCTTGCTTGGAAACAGGTAAGGGTTGGTGACTGGAAGAGCATCTGGTTACAAAAAATCTGCCTCAGTAAACTCAGTTCAACCCATGGTTGCACAGAAAGTGGACATTAAAACAATGATAATGATGATACATCATCTGTTTTCTATGCTGGCACGGATGGACAATTTGACAGGAACTGGTATGGCTGGAGAGCTGCAACAGGTTCCAGCTGTCTGTTTTGGTATGGGTTCTATAGCTGGATGCCCTTCCTAATGCCAACCATTTTACAGAGTGTATTGGGTGCTATATATCTGGCACTAGGACCGGTGCTGGTTCATGTGGTGCCAGCACTGGTGCTTTATGATATTAACAGGATCAGTTTGCCAAGCAGACACAAACACCATCCTTTCTCTTTATGATTTATCTGTTAGTGTATTAAAATATTTAGTCTTGGAACAGAATGATAAAACAATGGCTTTCAAAGAGCCTGAACAAACACAAACAGGTGAGAGAACTGTTGTTCACCTTGAATACCTGGCCATTGATATAAATAGAATAATAAAACCAATGTATGACTGTTAAGATAGAACAACTCAAAGGAATGTGTTTGTATTTGCTCGGCTGATATTCCATTCCAGTTGATGTACAACATGCTAAAACGTTTGCAAAAGCAAAGAATAATGAAGTGGCAAAGCCCTGCTACAAGGAATTTTACCGATGTTTGTGGCCTAGTTTACCCAAAAATATCAAGACACGTCTGGATTTATTGAGAAGTTACAAATAATAGAAGCAGGCAGTAAATAGCAAATTTAAAGCCTGTTTATCATTAGTCTGTGTTGTGGAAAGTAGATTTTTCTTCAAATATGGCATCTGGGACATCTCTGCCATGTAAATTATCCAAAAACATTTAACTAGAGAATTAATATTTGGAATTTTGGACTTCTCTCTTGAACTCAACTTTTAATGCACTAAATTTTTTTTCTTGAACATTTGGGGGTGCATCTAATATCCCTTTGTGTCTTTTAGACCATCAAATACTGTAATATTGGTTCTACCAATCCTGGGATTTATATCTTGCTATCAGTCAAACCATCCAACCCATGCCAGCATGGAAAGCGGACGTTAAACGACAACGATGATGATGATGAATAGGAGTAAGTGGAAAGAAAATGGAGATGGTGGAGATGAGATGCCAGAGTGAAATTTCAAGGTACAAAATGGGGAACAAAAAAAAGGATATAGACTGCAGGTTGGGAGAGGGGGGAGGGTAATTCCATAAGTGTGTGAGAGGAGAGTGTTAAAGATGGGTGTAGAGGTAGGGTAGAGGGTTAAAGATGGGCATAGAGGTCCTAGATATATCTCTGAAAATAAGTAGGATGGTCAGAGCTGGAATATCTTTTGCTCATGAGCCTAATTAACCCTTTCATTACTGTATTTCTGTTGAGATGCTCTGTGTTTCTTTCAATTAATTTTAAATATAGCAAAGAATTTAGTAAAATAAGTTATCATTCAGCTAGTGTTAGGGACATAAATTGTGACCAAAGTTTGGTGGAAGATTTTAATTCAAAACTTAGGAAAACAAGACCTTTGTACTACAGAGTCAGAGCTGGTTTCAGCCAGGTTGGTAACGAAAGGGTTAATCAGGTTTGGCCTGGGATAAAAATAACAACTGCTGTAGAATTCTTCAATTTATTGGTTCTTATTTTTTCAGAATGACATTTTCTCTTTCATTCATATTGTTTCAAATGAATATTTTTACTATATTAAGCTACTCTAACCAGCCTAGCAGATAACCCTTCAGTTTTTGATAGAATTCATTATCTACTTGTTAAGATAACAAAATCTGTGTAGTAGAGGCAATGATCATTTCTTGTCGGACCTTATGAAGACAATCTTAAACAGCAAAGCAAAAAAAAAAATGTAATTGGACATTGATTTATCTAAAATGGGGTCACTGTAAATTACTACCTCCCACCACCACATTTTGCTAGGTGGAGGAGCTGGTAGAATCATTAGCTTGCTGGGCAAAATGTTTAGTGGCATTATTTTTTTTTTTTTTTGTCTTTATGTTCTGAATTCAAATTCTGCCAAAGTTGACTTTGCCTTTTGTCCTTTCAGGGTCGATAAAATAAGTGCCAGTCATGTACTGGGGTTGATGTAATTGGCTTATCCCCTGAACTTGCTAGCAGAATCATTAGCATGCAGGGCAAAATGCTTAGTGGCGTTTTGTCCGTGTTTATGTTCCGAGTTCAAATTCCGCCAAGGTCAACTTTGCTTTTCATCCTTTCAGGGTCGATAAAATAAGTGCCAGATGAACACTGAAATTGCTGACCTTGTGCCAAAACCTGAAACCAATATTATTATTATTAAGATAGGGAACTGGCGGAATTGTTAGCACACTGGAAAAATTGTTTAGAAAAATTTGTCTTTTGATCCAAGTTCAAATTCTGTGGAAGTCAAATTTGCCTTTCATTCTTTCAAGGAGATAAAAATAAGTACCAGTTTAACGCTGGGGTTGATGTAATCCACTTACCCCATCCCAATATTTCAGTGCTTATGGTAAAAAAAAAAGAATTATTACCTCTGCCTTAGCGAAGGCAGAGGTATTGTTTTCAGTCGTGTTTGTTTGTTTGTTTGTCTGTGGACAAGATATCTCAAGAACCGCCAGATGAATTCAGATGAAACTTTCAAGGATGTTTGGCCTCGTGACTGGCACGAACTAATTAGATTTTGGGATCAATCTGGTACCAGACAAGGATTCTGGATTATTTTTCCTGTTTTTGTACTTAATTTTTGAGAGCGGTCCGGTTCATTTTTAGTATTTTCATTTGTGAGAGCTGTTGAGTTTATTTCAGATATTCTCATTTTAAAAATCATATCTGGTTAATCATTGAGAGGACGTTAGTGTTGCCTTGGTGGAGGTGTGCACTCTCTGAGCGCTCTTGCTGTTGTTATTAAGGTAGGGAACTGGCGGAATTGTTAGCACACTGGACAAATTGTTTATCAGCATTTCAGTTGTCTTTATGATCTGAGTTCAAATTCCACCACAGTCAGCTTTGTCTTTTATTCTTTCAAGAAGATAAAATAAGTACCAGTTTAACGCTGGGGTTGATGTAAGCACCTTGCTTCACCCCAATATTTCAGGCCTTGCGCTTATGGTAAAAAAGGATTATTATAAATATTTTTATTTGATTCCAAAAGATACTAAGCTGTTATTTTAGGAAAAAAATATAAGAATTTATGCAATCTTGATTGTTTTCTTTTTTCTTTTCTGTTTTGACATTTTGAGAAAGGTGATTGTGAAATCTAATCAGTCACTCACCTTTACAGGTAGGTGTGATATGTTATGAGTAAGTTTCAAAATAATAATAATAGATATTAATCTATTGTGCCCATTAATTGATAAAAGTTAATTTCTTGATTTCTGTATATTGATTTCTGACAAATGACTCATTTATGACATACGACATATGACTACTGTATCCCCCTTCCGCCCCCACATCACTTTCAATATCTTACTGATACATGTTTCATTAGCCCACCCTCCACCCCCACCACATGTACATTCAGACACAGGAAGAATAATAGATTTGATTCTGGGTTAATTAAACACTGAGCCTAGCAAGACGAGACCTCAAATGTGGACATGCAATTTACCAGACATAGCAGCCAGTGATCAGACAAATCATTGTCTACTATCTTGAAATATGGCAAAGTCATCTTGAGTAATAGTGTCCTAGATACACTTTAGCAGAATGAAAAAAGTAGACTAGTTGCAGCTGGAGCATTTTTTCATGGTGGTCGACTGGTCAGTCCCTAGATGACCTATGGCCAAACAACTGCTAAATTAAACACTGCAATTCATCAACTTGAGTATTCTATTGTCTCGGCCATATTTCATCTTATTTAATTAATGGAGTGATTTGGACTTGCACACATGTACACATATATATGTCATCATCATCATTTAATGTCTGTTGTCCATGCTGGCATGGGTTGGACAGTTTGACCAAAGCTGGAAGGCTGCACCTTCCTAATACCAACCACTTCAATAGTGTAATGAGTGCTTTTATGTGCCATCGGCACGACACCAGTATCTGCCATGACTACGATCTCACTTGGCTGGATGGGTCTTCTACTCAAGCACAGCATATTGCCAAAGGTCTTGGTCATTTGTCATTGCCTCCATGTGGCCCAGTGCTCAAAAGGTGTTTTTTTATGTGCCAGTTATGCAACACTGGCATCAGCCACATTGCCTCCAGGAAGTCCAGTGCTCAAAAGGAGCTTTTTATATGCCACTGGCACGACACCAGCATCAGCCACAACTATGATTTCACTTGGCTTGACAGCCTATCACCAAAGGTCTTGCTCACTGGTCATTGCCTCCATGAGGCTCAAAATTCAAAAATCATGCTTCACCACCTCGTCTCATGTCTTCCTGGGTCTACCTCATCCTCAGGTTCCTTCCACAGTTAGAAATTGGTACTTCTTTACACAGCTGTCCTCATACATATGCATTACATAACCATACCAGTGCATTCATCCCTCTTGCACACCACATCTGATGCTTCTTATGCCCAGCTTTTCTCTCAAGACGCTTACATTCTGACATAAATGCACACTGACACTGCACATTCAGCAAAGCATACATATATATATATATATATATATATATATATATATATATACCCAGATATGCACCTATATATATATATACAGGTGGATGTCGGTACGCACATACCTGTACGTATATATGCATATACTCGTTTACTATTTGTTTATATATATATATATATATATATATATATATATATATATATATATATATATATATATATATCATCATCATCATCATCGTTTAACGTCCGCTTTCCATGCTAGCATGGGTTGGACGATTTGACTGAGGACTGGTGAAACCGGATGGCAACACCAGGCTCCAGTCTAATTTGGCAGTTTTTCTACAGCTGGATGCCCTTCCTAACGCCAACCACTCAGAGAGTGTAGAATATATATATATATATACACACACACACACACACACACACACACACACACACACACACACATATACATATATAAGATTGGTAGAACAAACAAGCTAAATAAAACTCAATTCATGAATGTGTGTGTGTATATATACGTACATACATGCATATGTATATATCATCATCATTGTCGTTTAACGTCTGCTTTCCATGCTGGCATGAGTTGGATGGTTTGACTGAGGACTGGTGAGACAGAAGGCTGCACCAGGCTCCAATCCAATCTGGCAGAGTTTCTACAGCTGGATGCCCTTCTTAAGGCCAACCACTCCGAGAGTGTAGTGGGTGCTTTTTACGTGCCACTGGCACAGGCGCCAGTCAGGTGGGCCTGGCATCGATCACGTTCGGATAGTGCTTTTTACGTGCCACTGGCACAGGAGCCAGTCAGGCGGCACTGGCAACGACCATGTTTGAATGGTGCTTATATATGCATTTCAAGTTACTTTGCTCTCTTCAGTACCAGATACTGGGCAGGCAACTCTAAATAGGCTGGAAGGTTGAACGTCTTTATAAGAAATCAGTTAATATTTACTAATTGAAGGCAGTGAGCTGGCAGAATCCTCACAGCCCTGGGCAAAATGCATAGTGGCATTTTGTTTGTCCTTATATTCTGAGTTCAAATTCTGCCAAGGTGGACTTTGCCTTTCATCCTTTTGGGGTTGATAAAGTAAGTACCAGTTGCATACTGGGGCTGATGTAATCAACTTACTCCCTCCCCCAAACTTGTTATTTACTGATTGAAGGAGGTGAGCTGGCCGAATCATTATAGTGCTGGGAAAAATGCTTTACAGCTTTTCTACATTCTAAGTTCAAACCTTGCTGAAGCTGACTTTGCTTTTCATCCTTTTGGGGATCGATGTAATTGACTTATCCTCTTTCCAGAAATTGCTGGCCTTGTGTCAAAATTTTAAAGCCAGTATTATTTAGAACCAGAGTACATCGACCACCAGCCAGAACAAAATGTATGGATGGTGCGCAAAGCAGTGTTGTAAAATAAACTATGAGCATGAATCATTGACATTAAATACTGTAAGTTAGAGAAAAGAATCGCAGCTTTCAAAATGAAAAGTTGTATCATGAGGCCTTGTTATTCTTTATGCAAAACATCAAACTAAGAAAGTGTTAGTTTGCATAAATGGTGAACCATAAGATTTAAGTCAATTGTCAACAGATAAGAAAACGGTGTGATGTTGATCATGTATCATGACATTTCATATGTCTAGTAAACATGATTATACATGGACAAGGTAACCCTTTAGCATTCAAATTACTTTGTCAAATGTAAGGCTTATTTATTACCTTCGCCTTAGCGAAGGCTGAAATATTGTTTTCAGTCATGTTTGCTTGTTTGTTTGTCCTTGGACAAGATATAAAAAGACCTGCTGAATGGATTTGGAAGAAACTTTCAGGGATGTTTGGCGTCATGACTTGCACAAACTGATTAGATTTGGGGATCAATCTGGTACCAGACAAGGATTCTGGATTATTTTTTCTGTTTTTGTACTTAATTTTTGAGAGCAGTCGGGTTCATTTTTAGTATTTTCATTTGTGAGAGCAGTCGAGTTTATTTCAGATATTCTCATTTTAAAAATCATCTCTGGCTCATCGTTGGTGTTGCCTTGGCAGAGGTTTGTGCTCTCTCAGTGCTCTTGTTCACATTGTTTTAATTAATCCTGCATTATCTCAAAGCTCCAAGTTTATGATGATAGGATTGTTTATCTTTACAATAACCTTGTAAGGTAGGTGTGAGAGGCCCGATCTGGTCAGTTTGAACATAAAACAGGAGAATATTTGGGCACCAGATATATCTAGTTTAAATGCTTAAGGATTAATAATGAGGTATAAAGGAAAGTTACTAATGAGGTTGTTGGATGTCATGAACAAGATACCCCTTCCTTAGTCAATGAGGTATAGAAAGGTAAGCAACGGGGTGGTTGGACAATGTTAAAGAAGGATAGGGAGAAAGTTAGTGGACAACATGTGATTGGTTGATGACTGGGAAACATGGATGGAGAAGGTTACAGCTTTTGCTGTGCACTTTTGGCTGAGGATTTTTATCAGTTGATAAAAAATGCAATAGAGAGTACTTATCTCACACTTGATCCGTTAATCCTTTATCTTATTTCTGTTGCAGTGCAATACATTTTGTTTAATTGATTTTGTATATAATGAAAAATTTAGTAAAAATAATTTTATCGTTATTAAGCTGGGGTTTGGAGCAAAAATTAGCATGAAACTTTAAGGTTTCAATTTAGGTCCCTTTAAAACAGGAACTTTCTATCATAAACCAAGGATGGTCCCAAACAAACTCTTTTGTTACTATATTTCTGGAAGAAGCACCCTGTCTTGTTTCAATTAATTTTGAAAATAGTGAAACATTTTGTAAAATAGCTGTCATTGTTAAGCTGATATTTAGAAAATGATAAATTTTGATGGAAAGTTTTAATTTAGACCAATTTAAAACAGCAAGGTTGTATCGTAGAACCAAGAAGAATGACCCTAGGCTGGTTGGTATCAAAAGGTTTAACCAACAATTGGAACTACGTCACCTCTGGTTGCCAGGAGCTTGCTGCTGTCTCTTCCGCATTCATTACCTAATTGTTAATTAACAGTTGGTCTTGACTTTCAAAATAGTATAAGATTTCATCTCTCTCTCCTTCTCTCTCTTTCTCCCTTTCTCTTTCTTTCCCCCTTTTCTCTCTCTTCCTCCCTTTTCTCTCTCTTTCTCCCTTTCTCTTTCTTTCCCCCTTTTCTCTCTCTTCCTCCCTTTTCTCTCTCCTTCTCTCTTTCTCTTGCCCTTCTCCCCTCACCCCATTGAAACAGGATATTTTCAAGATCACTAGTCCAGCTCTTAGCAACTTTACATTGATTTGCAGCAGGACTGCAAAGCTTCTGTTAGTAATGCTTTCTTCGTATTTGCACTATGTCCATCTGTATGGGAAATCCTAACAATCATTTTAGACAAATCTCATGATTTTTTTTAATGACTGTTCTATATAAATTGTTATAAAAATACCACTCACATATGTATGCCATCATCATCATCATTTTAACATCCAGTTTTCCATGCTCACATAGATTGGATGGAATTAGTTGAGGCATATTTTTTTCCTATGGCCGGACACCTTTGTTGTCACCAACCTCCATCTGGTTCCAAACAAAATAACATTTTCCCATCGCTGGGTATATTTTCATGGAAGATTCGAAGCAAAGGACACTGCCTGAATGACATTGGCACTCATTTACAACAATCATGCAAAGTTGAAGCCAAGACACAGTAACACACATACACACACACACAACAGGTTTCAGTTTCCATCTGCCAAATCAACTTACCAGGCTTTGGCCAGCTTGGAGATAGAGTAGAAGAAACTTGCCCAAGGTGTCACAAAATGGAACTAAACCCAAAACTGTAGTTGGGGAAACCAACATCTTACCACACAGCCATACCTGTACCTATATAATAATTATTATTTAACTTTTCTCATATTTCCTGCTGCTTATTACAAGATGATGAAATTAATATTAATAATCAAAAGAAAAATATTTATTACCTTAAAATCAAATCAAACAAAACAAATTTCTCAATTGTATATCTGCAATAGATATATTATTCTCACTTATTGTTACAACCCCCTCCCCCAATGTCCATCAAGGGTATACCCCGACACATCTCCACTACCATCTCTCTCACTATTACTCTCTCTCTCTCACCCACTCTCTTGTAAAAAGCACCAGTTCTAGCACCACATAAAAAACGCTGGTTCTAGTGTCACATAAAAAGCACCCAGTACACTCTGTAAAGTCGTTCGCATTAGGAAGGGTATCCCACCATAAAAATAGCGCCATAAAAACAGCGCCAAAACAGACAGTGGAACCTGGTGCAGTTCACAGCCTCGCTAGCTCTTGTCAAACCATCTAACCCATGCCAGCATGGAAAGCAGATGTTAAAATGATAATGATGATGCTATTATTTTTCTAAATTTTATCAGCATAATTGCAATCTAGTCCATCAAAAATCTACCTCTGTGAAAATTTAACTCTTCCCATAACAACTTGGCTGTTTATTCCTTCTTTTTCTTGTCCTCTGTCTCTATGGATCTTTGTCTCTCACTCTGTGTATGGCCATGTGTAGTCCCTTTACTCATTGCATGCCACCAAGCTTAGCATGTGCACCCATCTTGCATCTCTTGTGTTAACTCTTTCTGAATCTCTCTTTAATCCCTGCCCCCTCTCTATATATACAGTAATCCCTTATCTATCGCGGACTTTTCTGACTAATATATGTAAAATTATATTGCAGACTCCTCAGTATATCCAGGTTTCTGTGGCCAATAGGTGTTTATATCTTTTTAGATTTTAACTATTTCTGTAGACAGTTTGGAACATAATACCCACGACAGTTAAAAGGTTACTGTATATGCTGTAAAGTGTGACTAGAGAAATTAACCAACCAACAAACAATTATATTGGCTGTTATATATATGTATGTATGTGTTTGAGTTCATGTTTCCCCTAATCTTCACATATGTTCACTGATTGTAAACCATAACTTCACTGTTGATGGAAACAGTGACATTTGCTAACAGCCTTTTGTGAAATTACACTGGGGGCTTTTTTCACATGTTGCAAGATCTTTGTAAGTAAAAGGCCTGTTCAAAGCATCATCATTTAACGTTCGCTTTGCATGCTAGAGTGGGTTGGACGATTTGACTGAGGACTGGTGAACCAGATGGCTGCACCAGGCTCCAATATGATCTGGCAGAGTTTCTACAGCTGGATGCCCTTCCTAACACCAACCACTGAGAGTGTAGTGGGTGCTTTTACGTGCCACCGGCACGAGGATCAGTCAGGCGGTACTGGCAACGGCCAATCTCAAAATGGTGTTTTTTACGTACCACCTGCACAGGAGCCAGTCCATTGGCACTGGCAACGACCTCGCTCGAATGTGTCATATATTTCCAGTTCTCCACACAACCACATCCATGATTTTTGTTGTCCAGTAGACTGGGAGATTATTACCTTGCTTGGAAACAAATGGAATTGCTGTCAGGAAGGACATCTGGCTGTAGAAAACACTGACTCAACTTACTCTCATTGGTCCATGCAAACATAGAAAAGTAGACATTAAAATAAGTGAAGCAATCGTATGTGTGTGTATAGGTACATGAAGGCACATGGCTTAGTGGTTACAGTATTTGGCTCACGATTGTAAGTTTGTGAGTTCAATTCCCAGTGGTGCATTGTGCCTTTGAGCAAGACACTTTATTTCACATTGCTCCAGGCCACTCAGCTGGCAAAAATAAGTTGTATCTATAATTCAAAGGGCCAGCCTTGTCACACTCTGTGTCATGCTGAATCCCTCTGAGAACTACATTAAGGGTTTGTGTGTCTGTGGAATGCTCAGCCATTTGCATGTTAATTTCAGGAGCTGGCTGTTCCACCGATTGGATCAACTGGAACTCTTGTCTTGTAACCGGCAGAGTACTGGTTTATAGGTACAGACATGGTTGTGTGCTTAAGAAGCTCCCTTTCTGACCATGTGGCTTTGGGTTCAGTCCCACTGTGCAGTGCCTTCGGCAAGTGTCTTTTTCTATAGCTCTGGGCCTACCAATGCCCTGTGAGTGAATTTAGGAAATGGAAACTGTGTGGAACCCCATTATATGTGTATTCTTTTATTCTTTTACTTGTTTCAATAATTTGACTGCGGCCATATTGGAGTACCACCTTTAGTCGAAGAAATTGACCCCAGGACTTATTCTTTATAAGCTTAGTACTTATTCTATCAGTCCCTTTTGCTGAACTGCTAAGTTACAGGGACATAAACACCAACATCGGTTGTCAAGCAATGGTGGGGAGACAAACACAAACACACAAACATATACATATATGTGTGTGTGTGTGTATGTATATATATATATATATATATACGACAAGCTTCTTTCAGTTTCCATCTACCAAGTCCACTCACAAAGCTTTGGTCGTCAGCCTGAGGTTATAGTAGAAGACACTTGGCCCAAGGTGCCACACAGTGGGACTGAACCCAGAACCATGTGGTTGGGAAGCAAGCTTCTTACCACACACCTATGCTTGCACCTGTGTGTGTCTTGACAATTGGTGTTTGTTTGTTTATGTCCTTGTAATGTAACAGCTTCAGCAAAGGATACCAATAGAATAAGTACCAGAGTCAATTTCTTTGACGAAACCCTTCAAGACAATGCTCCAGCATGGCCACAACCATGTGACTGAAACAAGTAAAAGGTAAAAAAAAAAAGATATGCATCTGTCCCCCCTCCCCCTCCCCCTGCCTCCCCTCCCACAAATATTGTACAGGTATAATTTTTCAGGCTGGAATTTTCTGGTTCTTTCTGACAACAACTACACTTAAAGAAGATTAAATTAAAAAGCATCCATAAGTCAGTGATGATGATGATGATGATGATGATGATGATGATAATGATAATGATGATGATGATGATGATGATGTCAGTTTGCTTGAAGACTTCCAGAGGAGTGTTCCATTTTCAGGCATATTACAACCATCTCCTTAAACTCTATATAGAACATTCTCACAGATGGACCAATGAAAACTTTACTGCACACACACACACACACACACACACACACACACACACTACCAAAATATTTACTATTTATTATCGTTAGGTTTTTGCTTTTGGTTTTTTTTTTGCACTGTGACTCACTATTTCCTCTGTTAAAAATGTCTATTTATAAGAGAGGCCCATCACTCCATTTCTCTTCATGCTCACACAACTCTGTATTGAAGACGCCAGCTTTTGTTGTGTTCAACGAAGAAAAAAAAACAAAAAAAAACCCAGTTCTTTATCTGTCTTGAAATGCAGAGTTAGGATAAAGTATAATGATTAAGATAAACGAAACAAAAACATTTGATGAATTTGTAACGTAACTCTACCTGGGAAAACAAGATGACTGCAATGTAAGCAGCAATTGAGTTTGTTAAACATACTTCTAGCCTCGTGCATGTACATGTGTGTACATGCATGTATGTATGGATGTGTGTGTGTGTGTGTTTTATTTCTAGAATTGGCAGTATGTCTATTACTTGAAAACTATTGCCTATAACAATCATTGAGTTGCGTCTTCAGTTCCTTCCGTTATTCCTCCTAGCTTGTTGACTGTATACCACCTCCCCCTAAACCCACATGAAGCATAATAATTGTTCTTCTTCCTACTGCCGTCACCTGACTGTCGGAGACATTGTAGAATCTTCAAGGTCATTGGAGCAGATAAAAGGCTGACATTGGCCTTGGTTGTACGATATTGCTGAAACATGAAACAGGGCTGGACCAGCATCTTCCAACCCCCCTCTGCTAATACAGAAGTGGCCCAGCAGTTTTATAGAAAACTAGCAGAAGTGCCCGGCGTTGCTCGGGGCTTAATTGTTTTAAAGTACTGGTGATGATTGTACTAAGTTTTTTGTTTTTCCTTGTGGAAGGAACGCAAAAGAATCACTCTTGCTGCCCACATGCGAGCAGCCAACATAAAGCTGACCATGAGAGAAACACGGCTCCCCTAAATGCATTCCTGCGACAGACAGTGTTTGCCCCTGTGCTTTGTTAATTGAGATTGCGAAGCATGGCCTCACTGGGAACTGGGACCTCCGAAATGTGAAAGGTAGGCCTGCTGCTGATGGGAAAAGATGCATTCTGGGTATGAGGACAACGTTACCTCGACCACACCCTGTGATTATTGTGGCCTCAATCAGATTAGGAGATAAGGACTTAACGATTAAACGTGTGCCGTTGCATTGTTTAGGCGGAACCAAATTTCGAATGAGCATTATAGGGGCACCAACTTTAAGTTTGAGAATGTGTGGAGGTAGTCCAGGGGGCTCAAGGGAATTTAGTACTTCTATTGGATAGTTGATGACGTCCTCAGGGTCAGGAGTTGTATCAATAGACTTATATATATAGTCATCTCCAGGAATGATTTTTAGCATTTGATCATTAATATGGTTAACAGTTGTATTCTTCGGGGCTAGAATAGCCCTCTGGCCAATCCAATCCATATTATGATAATTTGCTTGGAGATCTGGGAAAACTGCATCGGTGAGATCAGAAGGCGTATCAACAATGGTACAAAGTGAATCAATGGCAATATTGCCCTTTTCATCGCAGGGAGTTTTGACTTCGCCAAGTGCAAGGAGGGTGTGAGAAAATTCTGCTGATGCTACGTCACGTGGCATATGAGCCCGCATGTTAGTGTGAAGTTTGAGAGTCTTCACCAGGGGCCACAATGCAGATGACTTAAGACACGCACGTACTGTATCAGCTGTATTCCCCTTGGGAATAACTGGCAGTGTTTGCCTGAAGTCCCCTGAAAGAAGAAGTGTTATGCCTCCCATGGGAACTGTAGAGTCTTTGATGTCTCTCAGAGATCTATCTAGCGCCTCAAGAGCACCTCTGTGGGCCATTGTACATTCATCCCAAACAATAAGCTTGCATCGTCTGAACACTTCTGCCTTCTCTGAGCTGTTACTGATGTTGCAAATTGGTGTGTCCGTCTTCGCTAAGTCAAGCGGGAGCTTGAAAGTGGAGTGAGCTGTCCTGCCGCCTGGCAACAAAGTAGCCGCAATTCCAGATGATGCTACAGCTAAGGCAATGCCTTGTGTTCGCCTAATCTCAGCCAATATTAATTTTGTGAGAAAAGTTTTGCCAGTTCCTGCAGGAGCGTCGAGGAAGAAAATCCCCCCAGCTTTGTCCCGGACAGAATTAATAACGGAGTTGTAAGCGAACTTCTGTTCTGGAAGGAGCTTTGGCTCATTGTTCGCTATGTACAGGGCAAGTTCGTCAACATTATAACATGTCTCGCGCAGCAAATCGGAAGACAGTGTGTTTGGGCGTTCCCGGTTTGTTGAAAGTAGGCCATACACTGGCAAAGGATTCCCGCCCATATTGAGAACAGTATCTTCTATTTCAAGCAGCGCTCTGTTGTAAATGAGGTCACTGTAGTCGATGTTGATTGATGGATTTAGCAAGTGAACCTGATGCAGGAAATCTTCAGACATGTAATTTTTGTAGGTCAGCCATAAAGAGGCAGGATCACCCAAGTCGCACCATAGGAGTAGAATAGCGAAAAGCGATCTTAGTCTTTTAGGGGATTTTAACAAAACCCCCTCCGCCATAGTGGCGGCCCATTGTGAATCGTCCTCCAAAAGTCCACGCCTGAAGCAGGCTTCGCAGAAAGTGTCACATAATTCACCGTCAACAGTTCTTATGTCTTGAAAGCTTTGTGGGCCGACAACGTCATGAAGGAGAAGGCGAAGGTGAAAACACTCATGCTGATTGGGAGGCACAGTGTACACTCTTCCTAGACAACTGTTAAACTTGACACCGGGATGTCCTTGAACATCCTGACCTGACTTCCTATGCACCCAAGTGTTCTTTGACCACACATAGTAGGACGGAACCTGAGGGTATAAAAGCGTTTTGGCAAATGTGTCACGCCAATTAGAATGAGGTCATTGGTAACCATAGGTACATATATATGTGTGTATTTACGTATGATTGGCAGTGTGTCTGTTTATTTGACTCTCACTCCCGTTCGTTTCTTTGTCTTTTTTCTTGGCTCGTTGGTAAACGTTCGTAAGAGAAAGTAGCAATTGAAACGATGTGTAAGAGGAATAGAAATAGTTAATTTTAGAGGGGCAAAGTAATTTTGTATGTATCTGTCATTACAGTATCGAAATGTGATTGTTTCAGTTTTGATAGTTTTCTTTTTCTCCTTCCTTTCTTTTTGTATTTGTTGTTGTATTTTCGTAAACTTTCATAAGAGAAAGTAGGACATAAGAAGAAGTAGGAGTTGAAAGGATTTGTATTAGAAAGAGGAAATTAGATTTTATTAGGGAGAAAATGTTTACTCCTGTAGTTTTACGGATTTTATTCATTATTAGGAAATTTTTGGAGTGAAAAAATGACGCAATGACCTAACTTATTGTATTTAGAATATTAATTGCGATTGTTTAATCGAAGAAATTTTGAATTGCGTAAATGTATGAATTTTAAACATACACACACACAGAGTAGATTTGCCTTTTATAGTATAGATAAAGATAATTTGGTAGTTTTTATAGTTCAAGAAAGAGCAATTAATATTCCTGTATCTGCTAAACTATATCATCATCATCATCATCATCATTCAACATCCATATTCCTTGCTGGTATGGGTTGGATGGTTTGACCAAGGTACAATGGGCCCAAGCACTGCATTATGATGCACTGTCTGCTTTGGCATGGTTTCTATGCCCTTCCTAATGACAGCAAATTCATGCTTGTACTGGGTGTGCTTTTTTTCATGGCACCTTTACTACTGTTGAGGTCATGATACAGCTTGCAAGACTATGAACCCCAAAGGGGCCAGTTTTATCCTCGAATATGGGGAGTAAAAGTAAGAGATAAGGAGCTAGAACGACAGGCTTGTTGCTGTAAAGTAAGTATTTTAGAAGAGAAGATGAGGGGGATTGCGGTGGAGCTGGAATACAATGAAAATAGTGGTGATGAGAAGTGAGCAGGGACCCAGAGATCAAGAGTGTGGTGGGAGTGAGGAGGGAGTAGGAGTTGACTGACAATGCAGAAAAGGAGAAGGCCGAGAGAGAGAGAGAGAGAGAGAGAGAGAGAGCTGACATGTTGGGTAAGTTGAAGGAGTAGATGGGAAAGAGAGAGGCAGGCATAGTGCATGAGGTGGGACAAGAGACGCGTGGTGGTGGATGGAAGAGGAGATAGAAGTTAGTGACATGGTGGAAGGAGGTGGGGGTGATCAATGAAAGTGTTGCAGGGAGGGAACAGTATGAATGGATGATGGATGGATAACAAGTGAACTGGTTCTGGGGAGTAAGAAAATTAAGTGGTAGGAAGGAAGAGCTATAGTTAAGGTGGTGGGGGTGTCTTGAAGAGAAAAGAAAATATGTGAAGGATCTTGATAAAATATAATATAAAATGCCCTCTAAGAGCTAAAGGGTGGGATTTAAAGGTTAACACTTCAAGGCAATAAAATATACACCATTTCCATTCTGTTACGCCTCTGTTACATCACTGCTTTGTTAGCAGTTATCTGTAGTGTTACATATGATGAGAGAGAAATTTCTTCATGGATAGGATACAGCTCCAGCACAGATATTTCTTCTATGAAATTAAAGTTAGCATTTCAAGTGAAGGACATACATATCAGCTCTACCCTGTTGTCCTCTGTTGGTAAGGTTGAATCACATTTCTTTGTGATGCCTTATCAAAGGTAACATTCCCAGATGATCCTTCACATATTTTCAACAGATAAACCAACTGTAACAATATTCCACCCAGAATACACTATGAAATTCATGCAGCGTATTTGAACTCAACCCGCAACCTATGAGCAGATAATACCATACCTTATCCACTTGACCGTATCACCACCTTTATTTGAGTGATGAGGTCATAAATGTATGACAAAAAGACTTTGACACTTGATGATGATGATGATGATGATGATGATTATGATAATGAACCTGGTTTTGTGTTATAGTGTTTCACTAAACAGTGATGGTGGTGGTGGTGGTGGAAACATGGCCATGATATGAACGCCCGTTTCTTGACCCCATAAAGATAATATATCATCATCATCATCATATTTCTTTCGCATACTTGTTTGGGTGGCATGGAATTTATTGAGACAGATCTTTTGATGGCCAGATGTCCTTGTCATCAGTCACTGTTACTATATATATAGCTATCTATCTATTGCCAATGAGCTAAAAATGAATCTTAACACAGTGTTTCACACTGCTAGAAAGATCAGTCAAATCTCCTTCAAATCACACCTTTCTGGCATATTAAAATAAAGAACAATTGCACAAAGTAGTTGTAGAAACACTGAGAAAAGAAAAAAAGACAAAAAGGTCATGGCTGGAACATCTCTGGTTGCAGATCTGCCAGATCAGAGCTAGGGTGAGGTTAAACAACATCTAGAATTATCAATAGTTTCTGTCTCATTGTTAACAACCAAGAATCTGCTGAGCTTCTGTTTGGTAGAATTTGCAGGTAATACTTGACATGGATCACGATGTGAGCATTCCTAAAACCAGGCAGAGATCCAGAAAATACAAAGAACTCATCTTGTCTGTTCGTTCTGCTACATCACTGATGTAAACTGTTTGAGTGTTTAATCTTTAACAAGCTTCCCCCTGCTGTTGAATCAGACATTCCTCAACAGACTCAATTCCAACCTGACCAACCACGCAACAAATCAACTTCTGAATCTCACTTGGTTTATTAAGGATGGATTTTAAAAAGGACTAATAAGAGGAACCAGCTTCATTGATCTCTCTACTATTTATGACACTGTGACCTCTACTCCTGAAAAAGCTTTGGGAATTGACAAAAGACCTGGCCCTTGCTGACCCCCACTGAAGCCGCCTGTTGTCTTGAACAAGCAAAGTCACTGGTGACAACAGAACGGCTTACCCAAAGGAAGAGTGCTGGTTCCACTACTGATGACCAGCCAGTGGACCAGAAAACTCACTGGGTCATCTACATCAGTGACTTCCCAAGAAAGTACATCTGAAGCAGTAGAAGCAAACTTCCATCTCAGCGCTTGATGAACTACTCTTGGCAGAAATGGTAAAGCACCAAACTAAATATCTTACAGTTCTTAAGTCTGCCTCTACATCCTGACTTTCATTGATGTAACTGTCATGAGTCTAGGACATTTACCCTCCATGGACAATAACCCTCCAAGGACAACAGATGATGATTTACCCCCTCAGGACAACAGATGATGATTTAAAACTTCTTAATATATTAGAGAACGGGGCTAATTAACCAGGGTGGGGTTATTCGTCCTAGGGGTAGTTGCCGTTGGGGAGAATTATCCTATGGGGTGGGGGGTAACTGTCCTTGTGGAGTTAATTGTCCTGATATGGACTGTCATTGCTCTAAGATAAAAATCAATAACAGTCACATACTAAGGATCAATAGGATCAATAAACTATATCTCCTCTTACAAATGTGGACTCTGTAAAACACCACCAGAAATTGCTTTATTGATGTGTATCAGAATAATTGTGTTTCTTTTGTTGGTCGAGGGTTAATTTAATTTAAACAGAAATTACTTCATCACCATCATCATCATCATCATCATCATCATCATCTTCGCTGTTTTTACATCAACTTTTCCATGCTGTCATGGGTTGGACAAGACATGTTAAGGTAGCATTCTATGGCTAGATGCCATGCACAGCACCCATTGAAACCAAGGATTTGTGTGCTGGAGTATTGTTCTAATAAAACAAAACCCCTTTTCTCATTTTTCTTGGGTGATTCGGCCTTTTGTAACTGCCTCAGCATGATGGCATAGTGCTTTCCATTGATGGTGGGGCCTTTTTGATAAAGCTGGAACATCATCTCCTCATGTAGCAACCTTGTCAACATGAATGTTCTTAGGGGCTAAACCCTTTTTTTTTTCCTACAGGTATTTGACAACATCATGATGTCAAATTTTGTCCCTTTTCAAGAGAAGTCACTACCAGTTACATTTGAAATCTTTGAACAATCAGGTTTTCTGTTTACCTGGAAAGAAACAATGCAGCTATTAATAAGAAGAGTTAAAATTAATGCATGCAAGATTTCACAGCTCTAGCATCACTCCTTCGCAATCAGCCTATGAACTTTTCAGCCCACACTCATATATATATATATATATATATATATATATATATATATATATATATATATATCACCTTGATTGACCAACTGGTTACAGTATGCTGTCCATTACTCTATGGCTTGTGCCTTCCTCATCTACATAATTCCAAATGCTTGTCATATTTCGTCTACCCACTGTTTTGGAGGCCTCTTCCACTCATGCAGACAACTGCCTAAGTCCACCAATTGTTGGTGAACCAAGCAACATGTCCAGTTCATCTGAACTTCTGTATTCAGTGATGATGTCTCTCATGGCAGATTTCTATCTGGTTGCTTCACTCCAGATGTGCTCTTCCATCAACACTCCCAGCATCCATCTTTCCATTACTCTTTGAGCAGTTACCAACCTCTTTCTCCTCTCTCTTTGTCATGGCCCAGCTTTTGCTTCTGTACAAAATTGCAAGTAAAACCGTGCCATTGAAGACGTATATACACACAATGAGCTTCTTTTAGTTTCCATCAACCAAATCCACTCACAAGACTTTGATTTGGCTTGGGACTGTAGTAGATGACACCCAAGCTGCCACACAGTGGGTCTGAACCCAGAGCCATGTGGTTGGAAAGGAAAGCAAGCTTCTTACCACACAGCCATGCCTGCACCTAGAGATTACATTTGTGCCTTTAACATATAAAAACAATTTCACATTAGACTGAGAGATTACTAAATACTTTTTAGCAAAGTGCATTTTTATTAAACTTTAACAAGGAAAAGGTTGGCAGTGACAGAAGTTTCAGCTCGCTTACCTTCATCAGATTGTCAAAGGTAAGCCATTTACACACACACACACACACGCACGCACGCACGCACACACACACACACACACACACACACATAATGGTCATCTTTCAGTTTCTGTCTACCAAATGCACTCACAAGGCCTTGATCAACCTGGGGCTATAACAAAAGACACTTGACCAAGGTGCCACGCAGTGAGACTGAACCCGGAATCTTGTGGTTGGGAAGTTTCCTTCTCACCACACAGCCATGCCTTTGATCAGCTTGCACATATGAACGTGAAGCATGGTCATTGTTCAAGCAGGTATGTCATATCTGGAGATACGTCTGCCTCTAGTTGTTTAGTTGACTTCTGCACACACCATACATCTGCTAGGTCCGGGTTAACCTAAGTCAACACCACCACCACCTCCACAAGCTGAAACACACACACACACATACAATTTGTAAGATTGACACTAATGTAATGGAATGAGAACATACTTTGCTTCCATAATATAGCTGTCTCATTCTCTGCCCTGCCACCTCTCTCTCTCTCTATCTATCTATCCATCTCTCTATCCTATCTATCTATCTATCCATCTCTCTATCTATCTCCTCCTCCCTTCTCTTGTAACAGTCAGGTATTTTTTCCTCATATTTTACATAAAAACAGATGCTACAAAATGAAATCTCTTCAACAGTTTCTTTATTATTATTATTATTATATTTTTTCCTTGTTATTTGTTTATCATGTATTTTTTTTTTTTTGCTTTTTCCTCGCTTTTTGTTTTGTTTTAGTGTCTTTGTTTTTATTGTCTGTAGTCTGATCTGTAATACAGCGAGCTCTGACCTAATTTTTAGATGTGCATTTTGTCTATTTAATCAAATATCAGTACACACACAGACACACACACACACACACATATGCAAATACGTGTGTGTGTGTGTATCTTAGCAAAGTTGCCTAATTCATATTTTTATCTCACTCTTGGAAAATAAAATTCTTATTTTCTTTAATCAGATACAATCTTCTGTGGAGTAGGGGGAGTGAAGGAGGGGGTGTCATCTTCATCATCATCATCTTCATTGGTTGTTTCTGTTCTTCTTATTCCAGTCTGGCACTAAATATCGCTGCAGAGAAGCGAAATGTCTGAGAGTCTTTGTAGATACAGTAGTGGAACTGCTGCCTCCCAAGACTCCAGCTCTGATCGACTACAGCCATTTAAAAAAAAAAAGAAAAAAAAGAAATTCCTCTGAGCTTCAGTTGGACGATGCAACCAGAAATTAGCACTACATCATCTAGGAGCTTTGGCTTCACATCGGTGCTACTCAACTGTGCCTCCCAGAGATGCATGTGGGCTTCAAGCATCCTTCCAACAGCCCTTGACCATCTTCCCATTCTAAAAAAAAAAAATATTGGTTTCAAATTTTGGCTCAAGGCCAGCAATTTTGGGGGAGGGGCTAAGTTGATTAAATTCAGCTAAAACTCCTTGAAGGTGGTGCTCCAGCATGGTTGCAGTCAAATGACTGAAACAAAACATGAAAGAAGATATATATCATATGATATCATATGATATATGAATGGTTAGTGAGAGCTGTGCGAGCCATGTACAGGGACGCTGTCAGTAAGGTGAAGGTTGGCAACGAGTACTGGGAAGAATTCCGGGTAGAAGTAGGGGTCCACCAAGGTTCAGTCCTCAGCCCCCTCCTATTTATCATAGTCCTCCAGCCAATAACAGAGGAATTCAAGACAGGATGCCCATGGGAGGAAAGGCAAAGTTGACTTCAGTGGGATTTGAACTCAGAATATAAAGATGGATGAAATGCTGCTAAGCATTTTGCCTAGAATACTAACAATTCTGCCAGCCAGCCCCTACTTTATTCCCTCTTAAAATATAATTTTTTTCTTTGACGTTTTTTTTTTTTTTTTTTTGTGCAACCCCCTAAAAAAAACCCCAGTTTTTGGATCTGGCCTGGATATTAAAAAGCTTGAGGATCACAGCTTTAGATAGACTGACGTCCTATTCAGGGGAGGGCTTTTTGCTCATCTGTCAAATTCCACCCCATGAAGAATCTATCGAAATTCTTGCTTAACTAACTTTATCATCATCATCATCATTTAACATCTGTGTTCCATGCTAATATGGGTTGGACAGTTTAATGAACCCAAGGGCTGTATCATGCTCCGGTGTCTGCTTTCACATGGTCTCTATGGCTGGATGCTTTTTTTGTTTTGTGCCACCTGCATTATTGAGGTCATCATATATGTATTCAACATTTATGTAGTCTTTATCATCATCACCACCACACCAACCTGAAGACAATCCAAACACAGACAGGTGTTGTAATGAATACACACACACACACGTGTGTATATATAGGTGCAGGTGTGGTTGAGTGGTAAGAAGTTTGCTTCCTAGCAACATGGTTCCAGGTTCAGTTCCATTACACAGCACTTTGGGCGTCTTCTACTATAGCCTTGGGCCAACCAAAGCCTTGTGAGTGCATTTGCTAGATGTAAATTGAAAGAAATCAAGTGTGTGTGTGTGCGTGCGTGTGTGTCTTTGTGTCCACACTGCTTGACAACTGGAGTTGGTGTGTTATGGTCCTTATAACATAGTGGTTTGGCAAATGAAATTGATAGAATAAGTATCAGGCTTAAAATGAAAATAAATGCTGGGGTTGACCCATTCAGCTAAAACTCCTTGAAGGTGGTGCTCCAGCATGGTTGCAGTCAAATGACTGAAACAAAACATGAAAGAAGATATATATCATATGATATATGATATCATATGATATATGAATGGTTAGTGAGAGCTGTGCGAGCCATGTACAGGGACGCTGTCAGTAAGGTGAAGGTTGGCAACGAGTACTGGGAAGAATTCCGGGTAGAAGTAGGGGTCCACCAAGGTTCAGTCCTCAGCCCCCTCCTATTTATCATAGTCCTCCAGCCAATAACAGAGGAATTCAAGACAGGATGCCCATGGGAGCTCCTCTATGCTGACGACCTTGCTCTAATTGCTGAGTCCCTATCAGAACTAGAGAAGTTTCAGGTGTGGAAGCAAGGATTAGAATCGAAGGGCCTTACAGTCAACCTAGCTAAAACCAAAGTCCTAATAAGTAGGAAGGCAGACAAACCACAAATCCGTTCAGGTAGATGGCCCTGCTATGTCTGTAGAAAAGGTGTAGGTAGAAACTCTATAAGATGTACCCAGTGTAAGCTATGGACACATAAGAGGTGCAGCAATATCAAAGGCAGGTTAACTAGGAAGTTAGTTTTTGTATGTGGCAGGGTGTTCAGGTGCAATAAACACTGTAAACAAACAGGAAACAACTTCTATCTCATTCCAGGGAGAAAAACTAGAAGTAGTTGATAGCTTCCATTACCTAGGTGACTAAGTTAGTAGCAGGGGTGGGTGCTCTCAAAGTGTAGCTGCTAGAATAAGAATAGCCTGGGCAAAGTTCAGAGAGCTCCTACCTCTGCTGGTACCTCTCACTCAGAGTAAAAGGCAGACTGTATGACGCATGTGTACGAACATCTATGCTACATGGCAGTGAAACATGGGCCGTGACTGCTGAGGACATGCGTAAACTTGCAAGGAACAAAGCCAGTATGCTCCGCTGGATGTGTAATGTCAGTGTGCATACTTGACAGAGTATAAGTGCCTTGAGAGAAAAGTTGGACCTAAGAAGCATCAGATGTGGTGTGCAAGAGAGACGACTGTGCTGGTATAGTCATGTGGCGAGAATGGATGAGGATAGCTGTGTGGAAAAGTGTCACACCCGAGCGGTTGAGGGAAACTGTGGAAGAGGTAGACCTAGGAAGACCTGGGATGAGGTGGTGAAGCATGACCTTCGAGCATTAGGCCTCACTGAGGCAATGACTAGTGACCGAGACCTTTGGAAATATGCTGTGCTTGAGAAGACTCAGCAAGCCAAGTGAGAACATAACCTGTGGCCTCTGCCAGGGATGTAACCAGCCCACTTAGGCATACCTTTCTTTCATTGGACATTGTGGAGAGAACTTGTGGAAAGGGTAAGCCCAGGAAAACATGGGACAAAGTAGTGAGAAAGGATCTTAAGATGCTCTTGCTGTGCTTGAGAAGACATTTCACGCGAAGTAAAACTGAAGCCATCTCTACATACCGACACATCCCTCTGTCCTGCAGACTCACAAGTGCCAATGTTTTATAAAAAGTACTCTCTGTAAAGTGGTTGGCATTTGGAAGGACATCCAGCTGTAGAGACCATGCCAGAACAGACTGTTGGAGCCTGCATGCAAAAAACATTAAATGATGATGATGATATAATTAACATAATTAATTTGAAGTGGGGATAGATATTACCGTTTATATATATATATATATATATATATATATATATATATACATACATACATACACATACATATACATACACATACACACACACATACATGTATTAGATTGTCCAGAAAATAACGTTTTTAAGTCCCAAATTTAAAAATGAAAATAAAGTTCATTGACAGCAAGTTTAATCAAAGTAATTTCCAAGTGGTTGAATGCATTTTGCCAACATGTAACCATACTGTCACTCTTACGATCAATTATCCTGTCACTCACACTAGCACTCATATTGTCATTCATACTATCAATCATCCTGTCACTCATACTATCCCTCATACTGTGGCCCATACTATCGCTCATACTATCACACTGTCACTCATACTATCATACTTTCAATTATACTATCCCTCATATTGTCACCATGCACTTTTTCCAGTGGAACTCAGGCTTTGGGAAATGCTTTATGTTTATCGGCCATTCTGCAGATCTTTTCCTGTTGTAAAGAATCCATTTTCCATCACATGCTGTGATCCATTCAAGAAATTGGTCATTCTGATTTCTCAGCAACTGGGTTTGACAGATCTTACATCATCAACTTTTCAGGTCCTTTGTCAAAACCCATTTGCCCCTCTTTTCCCCTTTCTCCAGTCATCCCAATATTCTTGATAGGCAGATCTTTGACTATCTTCTTCTGCTGCTTCCCTCAGCGTGTTGTCATCAAAGAATCGCTTCCTTCCTGGACGATCAAGATCTTAAGACTCATCTCCTTGCTGAAATTTCTGAAACCAATGCTGTACTGTACAAACAGGAACCGATCCTTGACCAAACGCTTGGTTGGTGCCTCCTGCAGTTTCAGAAGTATTCTTCACTAGTTTGAACCCTGAAAGAAAAATCATATGCAAGTCCTTCTTTGTGCATGTTGTTGCTAGGGCTGATTAATCTAACCTAAAGAGAAGATCTTGAAAACTTTTGAATAAACATATGTTCTATGTAAAATACTATGGCACACTTTATTTGTACCATGCAAATAGAATGTGATATACAATTTCTGGACAACCTAACACACACACACACACACACACGCGCACAAAAACACATGCATACACAAACACTCCCTCACCAACACATAATTACTCAAGTTTCTACACAATTTCTTTGAGTCTATGGCAGAAAATATTTAGCCAAGGTACTGCACAGTGGGTTTGAACTCAAAACCACATTGTTGGTAAGCAAACTTCTTAACCACACAGCCATACCCGTATTAATGTGCTCAATGCCAGCAATATTTTTTTTATATTTGTCCTTGGTTTGTCTGTCTTCCAGATGACATTGTTTTAGCAACAATGGACGGCATTATATATACCTTTAGCACTGGTGTCATGATACTTAAGAAGGCTGATATCTTGTTAAAAGTAGCTGCTAATCACACACACACACTCTCTTTTTCTGCCTTTCTCCCCCCCCCCCCCTCTCTCTAAAATGGAGTAGTTTCGATGAAGCTTTTTGTGGTAATACGTTCGAGACCTGTTGGGTAAGACCAGAACAACGTGAGAAGATATAAAGTAAAGCACAAAAAGGAAACCAAACAAAGTTTGTAGTTTTTCCTTATATTTCTATATTTGGGGGCAATGACTCTTTCTTCAGGACATTTGGAAAAGCGAGGGATGGAAAATATCGTTACTGAAATTTCTTACTTTCTTTCCAAACTGCTCAAACCCCCCTACCACACACTTTCCCTGGACATGTTGACAGCCCCCCGCAACATGATCTTCAAAAGACTCAAAAGATGCTGACCCCATCACACCCAGAAACAGTCTCCCTATATACTTTTGTGCCTGTGTGTTTTTACATGGTACCAGGTTCAATCCTACTGCATGGCACCTTGGGCAAGTGTCTTTTCTTATAGCCTTGAGCCAACCAAAGCCTTGTGAGTAGATTTGATAGATGGAAACTGAAAGAAGCCTATCGTGTGTGTGAATACAAACGTTGGTTTATATTGGGATGAATGAGAGTCAGAGGGTTGTAAGGAAGAGATAATTAAAAAAAATTAATTTATTGAACAGTTTCGGGGTTTAAGGGAAGGCTTTCGGTGAAATAAATCAATGCCCTCCCCCACTTCCAGCTCACACTCCAGTAGATGACTGATGTTTATTTTATCTTATCAACTCCATAGCAACAACAACAACAACAACAGCAAAGACAAAACTAAAAATAAAAAATGTGCAAGGAGGCAGTTGTGGTTCACATGTACTTTAGTGTCTCAGTCACCAACAAACACAACAGCTTGGAATCAGGAATCCTCCCTCCTTTGTGTGTTTTGTAAAGTCTACCAGCTTTGAATCCAATTAGAGAAACAGCAGAGAAGATGGGCAGTGGGGTGGGAGTAGAGGGCTAGGTAGTCTGGTGGAGGACCCCCCCCCCCCCCGGCGGGTGTTGATTTATGGTGCTAAAAATAACAAAAACAAAAGATATCATTTCACAAGTAGGTGTAGGGGTGGGACGTGAGGTTTGGATGATTGCTTGCCAACCACATGGTTTCAGGTTCAACCCCATTGCATGGCACATTGTGCAACTGTCTTTTATTATAGCCCTGGCCAATCAAAGCTTTGTGAATGAACTTCATAGATAGAAACAGAAAGAAACCCATTTTACATTGGCTCCCGTAGGATTTTCGAGTGAGATCGTTGCCAGTGCCCCTGGACTGGCTTGTGCGGGTGGCACATAAAAGACACCATTTCGAGCGTGGCCGTTTTTGTGCGGGTGACACATAAAAGCACCCACTACACTCTCTGAGTGGTTGGCGTTAGGAAGGGCATCCAGCTGTAGAAACTCTGCCAAATTAGATTGGAGCCTGGTGTTGCCATCCGGTTTCACCAGTCCTCAGTCAAATCGTCCAACCCATGCTAGCATGGAAAGCGGACGTTAAACGATGATGATGATGATGAACGATGTATATATGCGCAGGTAGGTCGCACTTTTTTTTAACCCCAAAATTCAATAAAAAAATCAGGAGTGCGACCTGTCCACTTGACATCACAGGAATCTGAAGTAGACAGTGGTATATCAGTAATCCAGTTGCATACCCTGGACCTGGGCTTTTCAAGTTGTTGTAGAAACATTTTTGTGACATCTGTTTATTAGAAAGTGCAAACCAGAAGTCTACATATTGATGCTTTTGACATCAATTCACTCTGATTTTTAGTTTAAAAGTTTTAATAATGTTTTAATATTTGTAAGCATATTTACGTTAAAAAGGACCATGTAACTCTCCAGATTATAGTGCGATCTATCTGCAAGTCAACTGCAAATACCTACTTTGTCCCCAAGCTAAGGGTGTAACATACTTATGAGTATATACAGTGTGTGTGTGTGTGTGTGTATATATATATATATATATGTGTACGCAAGTATATATGCACAGAATTGGCTGTGTGGTGAGTAGCTTGCTTTCCAACCACGTGGTTCCGGGTTCAATCCCACTGTGTGTCACCTTGGGCAAGTGTCTTCTACTATAGCCTCAGGCTGACCAAAGCCTTGTGAATGGATTTGGTAGACGGAAACTGAAAGAAGCCCATCGTGTATATATATATATGTGTGTGTGTGTATGTATGTATTTGTGTAGCTGTTTTTGTTCCCCCACCATCACTTGACAACCGATGTTGGTGTGTTTACATCCCCTGTAACTTAGCAGTTCGGCAAAAGAGACCGGAAAAATAAGTATTAAGCTTACAAAGAATAAGTCCTTGGGTCAATTTGTTCAACTAAAGGCAGTGCTCCAGCATGGCCGCAGTCAAATGACTGAAGCAAGTAAAAGGATAAAAGAATATATATACATCGTTCATCATCATCATCATCGTTTAACGTCCGCTTTCCATGCTAGCATGGGTTGGACGATTTGACTGAGGACTGGTGAAACCGGATGGCAGCACCAGGCTCCAATCTGATTTGGCAGAGTTTCTACAGCTGGATGCCCTTCTTAATGCCAACCACTCAGAGAGTGTAGTGGGTGCTTTTATGTGTCACCCGCACGAAAACGGCCACGCTCGAAATGGTGTCTTTTATGTGCCACCCGCACAGGAGCCAGTCCAGGGGCACTGGCAACGGTCACGCTCAGGATGGTACATCTTATGTGCCACCCGCACAAGAGCCAGTCCAGGGGCACTGGCAACGATCTCACTTGGCTTGCCGGGTCTTCTCACGCACAGCACATTTCCAAAGGTCTCGGTCAGTAGTCATCGCCTCGGTGAGGCCCAATGTTCGAAGGTCTTGCCTCACCACCTCAGCCCAGGTCTTTCTGGGCCTACCTCTTCCACGGGTTCCCTCAACTGTTACGGAGTGGCACTTTTTCACGCAGCTATCCTCATTCATTCTCACCACATGTCCAAACCAGCGCAATCATCTCTCTTGCACACCACTACTGACGCTTCTTATGTTCAGCTTTTCTCTCAAGATACTTACACTCTGACGGGTATGCACATTTACATTACACATCCAGCGGAGCATACTGGCTTCATTCCTTGCGAGCTTACGCATGTCCTCAGCAGTCACAGCCCATGTTTCACTGCCATGTAGCATGGCTGTTCGTACACATGCGTCATACAGTCTGCCTTTTACCCTGAGTGAGAGTCCCTTTGTCGCCAGCAGAGGTAAGAGCTCTCTAAACTTGGCCCAGGCTATTCTTATTCTAGCAGTTACACTTTCAGCGCACCCACCCCCACTACTAACTTGGTCACCCAGATAGCGGAAGCTATCAACTACCTCTAGTTTTTCTCCCTGGAATGAGATAGAAGTTGTTTCCTGTTTGTTTACAGTGTTTATTGCACCTGAACATCTGCCACATACAAAAACTAACTTTGTAGTTAATCTGCCTTTGATATTGCTGCACCTCTTATGTGTCCATAGCTTGCACCGGGTACATCTTATAGAGTTACTACCTACTCCTTTACTGCATACTGAGCAGGGCCATCTACCTGAAGGGGGTTGTGTTTTATCTACCTTCCTACTTATTAGGATTTTGGTTTTTGCTAGGTTGACTCTAAGGCCCTTCGATTCTAGTCCTTGCTTCCACACCTTAAACTTCTCCTCTAGTTCTGATAGTGACTGCGCAATTAGTGCAAGGTCATCAGCATAGAGGAGCTCCCAGGGGCAACCTGTCTTGAATTCCTCTGTGATCGCCTGGAGGACTATGATAAATAGGAGGGGGCTGAGGACAGAACCTTGGTGGACCCCTACCTCTACCCGGAATTCATTACTATACTCATTTCCAACCTTCACCTTACTGACAGCATCTCTGTACATGGCTCGCACAGCTCTCACTAACCATTCTTCTATCCCAAGTTTCCTCATTGACCACCAGATAAGGGATCGGGGGACCCTGTCAAAGGCTTTCTCCATGTCAACGAAGGCCAGGTACAGAGGTTTATCCTTGGCTAGATATTTCTCCTGCAGCTGTCTCACTAGAAATATGGCATCAGTGGTGCTTTTACCTGGCACGAACCCAAACTGCATCTCATCTAAATTGATTTGCTCCCTAATTAGTTGGGCTATGACCCTCTCCGTAACTTTCATAACCTGATCTAACAGCTTGATGCCTCTGTAATTATTTGTATCTAAAGCGTCACCTTTACCTTTGTAGCAGTTGACTATGATGCTGCTACACCAGTCATTGGGTATGACTCCTTCGTGTATCACCTGGTTCGTAATACGGGTGACTAGGCTATAGCCAAGACTGCCAGATATTTTGAGCATCTCTGCAGTGATTCATGATGGGCCGGGGGCTTTCCCTGTCTTCATACTCTTATATATTCATCCAAGAGATTGAGATGGAGGCCACTTGGAAGGGCTCTATGATGCTGGGAAGATGATTTAATCAAACAATTTGGGTCGAGGCAGAAAAGAATGGTGTAATTTAGACGGAATTGGAAGTGCATTGTAACCAGCGGTGTATATCAAAATCTGATGGTTTGGTCGATACTGCGATACTCTGATGTATATCTATGTATGTTTGTGTCTTCTTGTGATTGTTGTAAATGTCATTCATTTCCAGTCTTCTGTGAAAACCTGTCTGACCATGAGGAAATATAATCTCAATTGGAAACAGGTTAGGGTTGGCAACAAGAAAGGCCTTAGAAAGCATGCCTAAAACAAAAAACTCTATCCAACCATGCAAACAAGGAAAAGTAGATGCTAAAATGATGAAGATGACATATGATTGTCTGTGTGTCTTAGACATTTTACTGTTGTTATTCTCTCCCCCAACTCTCTCTTTCTCTCTCTCTCTCTCTCTCTCTCTCACACACACTCTGTGAAGTAACTAACAAGCAAGCAGAAATGTTGTGTTGTGAGGTCCCTTTAGTCTTGTTATGGACAGGACACCTCTCTAATGTTGGTGCCATAAAAAAAAAAGATACCAAGCATACTCTAATGGGATTGGTTAAGAAGAGCATCCAGCTGTAGGAACCAAGTCAAAAATGAAACAAATGTGTGAGATGAGGGTCCTGAATCCATCTAGATAAGCAATATCACCAAATATGTGCTGAATCCAACCATGACATTCTATCCTACCTTTGCCTACATGGATATCATCATCATCATGACCATTTAACATCTGTGTTCCATGCAGATGTGGGTTGGATTGTTTGGCAGTGGTGCTTGACATAAGCCAAAGAACTGTGCCAAGTTCCACCGTCTGCTTTGGCATCGTTTCTAAAACAATGATGCTGACAACTTGAGAGTTTATATTCTAAGAGAAAGTCAATGGTTGCTGTCACTAGAAACAGATGTCAAAGGTTAAATATAGAACTATTATCAATACTGCCATCCTCCTCATCATCATCTTTGTCATGATCATGGTGGCATGTAAAAAGCACCATTCAAGCGTGGTCGATGCCAGTGGCACGTAAAAGGCACTATTTGAGCATTGTTGATGCCAGTGCCACATGACTGGCTCCCGTGCTGGTGACACATAAAAAGCACCCACTACACTATCAGAGTGGTTAGCATTAGGAAGGGCATCCAGCCGTAGAAACACTGCTAGATCAGATTGGAGCCTGGTACAGCCTCCTGGCTTGCCAGTCCTCAGTCAAACCATCCAACCCATGCCAGCATGGAAAGCAGGCATTAAACAACAACAATGATGATGATGATGATTCACATCGTCATCAGTCTCAATATTAGTTTCTGTTTGTTAGATGCATAACCTCCAGTTGAGGTTATCTAACATTGTGCTTTTAGAATACAAGTTCAGACATTCTTGCTTTTCTCGAGTGTATTGGTGATGCAGCTGTTGCGAAATACCTTAAATTAGGTGCACACATGCAGCATACCAACAACCTAGCTTTAGTCTATAGTTCATTATCATCATTGTCATCATTTTTTCTCTCCTGATGATATGGGTAACACATCACTTTTAAATTAAATTATATAGTTCAGTTATATAAATGATACTTAATGCCAGTGAAACAGCTGTAGAGAACAATTAAATTACGAACTCTGAAACTTATGCTTAATGTGTGTGTGTGTGTGTGTGTATATATATACACACACACACACACACACTATACATACACACATACACACATATATATAGTCACAATGAGGATATTCAAACCTCTCATAGGGATATTTATCCAAGATACACTGGTTTAATATAGTAAATTTTGAAGAGATAATTCTTTAATGAATATATGATATAGAATATCGTAAGATATCAAACATTTTTATTGGGTTAGAAAACAGAGAGATCTAACGGATACAAATTAATTTATTAATTAATCAACATATTAACCAACAATTGTTTCATTTCTCAAATAAGATTAAAATTCCAAACATATATAACAAAAGGCAAAATTATATGTTTTGTATATGTTTTGTAATTCTAATGTTATTTGAGAAATGAAACAATTGTTGGTTAATATGTTGATTAATTGATAAATTAATTTGTATCCATTAGACCTCTGTTTTCTAACTCAATAATATATATATATATATATATATATATACATAGCCACCTGTGTCATACTTATTGTAAATACATTGCAGAATGCAAATTTACTGCGGTATTCATTCAGAGATAATATCTGTTGTGGATGTGTTGTGTTTAAAAACACAATATATATTAGAGACAGCCATGAAAAGTAGTCATAAAATAGTGGTGGTGATGGCAGTGGTGTTGCTTGTCTGGCTGCTTCCACCCTCTTTCTTTTCCTCACTTTGTCTGTCTCTCTAAGCCCCTCTCTCTTTTTCTCTGTTTGTCCCTACGCATCTCAAGCCCCCCACCACCACCATCTCTCTCTCTCACTCCCTCTAAATCTGTCTTTGAATCATCCCTCTATTTCCAGGCACAACTCTCTTTCTCTCTCTTTCTCTCTCTCTCTCTTATTTACTCCATCAATCACTGCTCCTCAGAAGACAAATGAAGTGAAACAACTACAACAGGGATTGGAAACCAAAGTGAATTATCAAAGACAGAATTAGACAAAAAATTTATTTATTTATTTAGATATATTTTGTTCACTTTATATTATTTGAAATAGTCCATCAGTTTTGTTGATTGGTATTGATTTTAGCATCATTCATCACTTTGTATGTTGTATACAATAATAATAATAACAACAACAACAACAATAATCTTTTCTATATTAAAGCAGTTTGCTATAATTTCATACAGCTCCAATATTGTAAAAGGTTCTGCTATTGTTGTAATATGTGAGGGTTTTTTTTCTTTTTCATTTTCTCTTTCTCTTTCTCCATCTCCTGCTTTTCTTTTTCTTTCTCTCTCATTCCCTTCTCTCACTCTTTCTGCATCTCTTTGCTTTTCCTTTCCCTCTTGCTTTTTCTTCACATTCCTCTCTCTCTCTCTTTCTCTCTTCCCATCTTTCCTCCCCCCGCCCGCCAACACTGTGCAGTTACTGTTTCACACATGTCATTATCTACAAAACAATTTCGTAGTACTCATCTTATAATGACACTCTGTCAGTTACGACGACGAGGGTTCCAGTTGATCTGCTCAACAGAACAGCCTGCTCATGAGATTAACATGCAAGTGGCTGAGCACTCCACAGACTCTCTCAAACAACAGATAATTTGGATTTACGTGAAAAACTAAAAACTGAGAACCTTGTATGACTGAGCCTTTAGTTAACAGAGGTTGTGCAACATGTTAAGAAGAACAGATATTCCTTCATGGTGGGCTGCCAGCAAATGACGCCATTAGGAAGCCAGTATGTATGAACCAGCCAGAGTTAGAGAAATGCACACACACACACACCATCATCATCATTATCATCATTGTCATTTAATGTCTGCTCTCCAGGTCAGAATGAGTTGGATGGTTTGACTGGAGCTGGAGAGCTGCACCAAGCTCCAGCTGGGTTCTTTCAGTTTTTGCCTAACAAGTCCACACATCCACTCGCAAGGCTTTGTTTGGCTTGCAGCTATAGGAGACGACACTTGCCCAAGGTGCTGCACAGTGGGACTGAACCTGAAACCATGTGGTCGTTGGGAAGTCAGGCACTCTTGTATTATTTACTTATTTCAGTCATTTGACTGTGGCCATGCTGGAGCCACCACATTTAGTCGAACAAATCATCTCCAGGACTTATTCTTTGTAAGCCTAGTACTTATTCTATTGGCCTCTTTTGCCAAACCACTAAGTTACGGGGTTGTAAACATGCCAACATTGGTTGTCAAGCGATGGGGTGGGGGGACAAGCACAGACAAACTCAAATATATATATATATATAATGGGCTTCTTTCAGTTTCTATCTACCAAATCTACTCACAAGGCTTTGGTCAGCCCAAGGCTCTAATAGCAGACACTTGCCCAGGGTGCCATGCAGTAGGACTGAACTTGGAACCATGTGGTTGGGAAGCAAACTTCTTACCACACAGCCATGCCTACACTTACAAAAATATCATGAACAATATCTGGAGGGCAGGATCAAAGCAATCCCAAATTCTGTAATCCGTTTCATGTCTTTATTTCTTTTTATCCCAGTCTTCCATCTTAGACCAGCTAAGAAGGTCACATGTGTGCAAAAAGGCAATCAATGATTTCTGTAGGTTTGTTCTTTCTGTTTTTTAATAGACATAAAACAAGCTCTTCTCACTGAAAATCGTTTTTCAGTATAATTACACGTTGCAATAAGTTGCTGCCTATCTGACATATGTTGCAGAAACAAAGAGAAGGACAATATCTTGTGTTAGGCATTTGTTGCAAGAAGTGAGAGATGTTGTGGTTGTTTTGCATTGATCCATTGTCTTTTCATGAATTGCTCTATAAATAATTGGGTTGCTAATAGTCATCTCTCACGTAATCCTCGTTTGTCTTTCTTTTCACTATTATCGGTCGTTGATCTGCACCCAGTACTTACTTTATTAAGCCTGATATTGATTCTATTAGCCTCTTCTGCTAAAACTGCTAAGTTATGGGGATATAAACAAACAAACACCAGTTATCAAGAAGTGGTGGGGAGAGAGCACATACACACGACAGGCTTCCACACAGTTTCCATTTTCCAAATCCACAATGGCTGTACAGTGAGACTGAACCCCAATGATCTATTTAACCACACAGCCATGCTTGCATCTATCTTTTATCTTTTTCTGGTTTCAGTCATTGGACTGTGGTCATGCTGGGGCACCACCTTGAAGGGTTTTAGTAAAGCAAATCAACCCCAGTATTTGATTTTTTTTTTTTTAAGCCTGGTACTTGTTCTATCAGTCTCTTTTGCTGAACTGCTAGCTTACAGGGGCATAAACACACCAACACCGATTGTTAAGCAGTGGGTAGGGGGACACACACACACACACACTTCTTTCATTTTTCCATCTGCCAGAACCACTCACAGGACTTTGGTCAGCTTGAGACTATAGTAGAAGAGACTTGCCCAAGGTGCCATGCTGTGGGACTGAAACCAGAACCATGTGGCTGGGAGCAAGCTTCTTACCACGCAGCCACGCCTGTGCTTATAATTTTTTATTTTTTCATAAACTTATTAATGCACTGCTTCCTTCACACACATGAAAATAAACATTTGAAATAAGTTTTTGGTTCGTTATTCAAACAGCCTAAACTAAATTTAAGACATAGGTGTGTACAATCATATTTAACATGTTCATGTACACACAGATGTAAGAAAAAAACTTACGGTGGAAATAGTTTCGGCAGAAAATTCTCATGACTGATTCAGTGTCTCTAGCTGACGAAGTGTAACGAGGTAGAAACACGTCCTGTAGTCCATTGATATTTCTATAGCACAGTAATGTGTTTCACACACATTGTGATGATGCAGCTGTGTAATTAAGAAGTTCACTTCTGAGCCATGTGGTTTTGAGTTCAGTCTCACTGTGTGGCTCCTTGGGCGTCTTCTATTATAGGCCTGGACTAACCAAAGTCTTGTAAGTGGATTTGGTAAACAAAAACTGGAAGGTAGCTCACCATGTGTGTGTGTGTGTGTATATATATATGTATATATGTATATGTGTGTGTTTGTGTCTCTCGTGGTAGTCGTAAATGAGTGTCACTGTTATACAAGCAGTGTCCTTCATTTCCAATATTCTGCAAATGGATTTTCTGGTTTGGAGAAAATATTAACTTAGTTGGGAACAGGTGACAGGCAGAGTATCCAGTTGTAGAAAATCTCACTAAAAAAACTGTCTGAATGGACAGAAAAGCAGATGTTAAAATGATCATGGTCTTTGAGGAGAATTTCCTCTTCAGACAACAAAAGGTCTTTCCACTCCTGAGTCTACACAAACATATTAAATATGGTTTCACACACTTGTATTTCATTCAACTCTTTGTGCATGTCTGGTTAATAGATTTAAGATATTAAATAAAGTCCATGTGCCAGGTGTGACTTACAGTTTCTAATCCAACGATTCCTGGTCCAAAGTATGTTTAGATTCACACAATTATGTGTTTTTCATTTGTCACGCATCTTGCTCTGTTTATAAATATTCTTTTTTTATTATATATGATCTAAATATATTACAGAGATGTACTTGCATAGCAAGTGACCTGATCTGAGATTGTGTGCTGAAACAAAAACAATTGCAGCATGGAAGGTGTTTATAAGCCATTTAAAAACACACAAAAACTGTTAGATTCACTTCAACATTTAATTTGTCGAAATATTTTCGTCACTTTGAGACCGCGATTTGTTCGTGTTTTTAAATGGCTTATAAACACCTTCCATGCTGCAGTTGTATCTTAATCTATTATATGTTGTAATTTATTATAATGTAGCTACCTAAATTTCTCAACATATCTGTCATGAGATGTGATTCTTAATTATTCTAGAAACTTCCAAGAGAAACGCTAAGCTTCTTGTATAATTAAGAATCACGTCTCATAACACAGATGCTTCAAGAAACATAGGGAAGGGAGGTTACTCTATGATCTTTCTTGCAAGGGAGATCATTCAACTATTTAGCTACTGCTACAATATATTTCATGTAGCTCTCCCTATGGCAACAAATGCCATAGGGGGAACCTAAGGTGTCATTGCAGTGGGACTGAACCCGGAACCTGTTCTGGCTCCTCCTCCTCTCTCTTCATCTCTCATCACCTAGCATGAAACTCTCTCTCTCTCTCTGTCTCTCATAATCCCCCTCGGTCAGAGTTTCTTAGTCTGGCAGGTTGCATGGTGACCCTCCCTAGCGCTGGTGCTCCAATAAGAAAGGACCCAGTGCTTTGTTGTAAAAGTTGCTGGCATTTGGAAGAACATCAAGCAGACCTTGGGGTGCAACAGGAACTTCTTTCATCTTTTACTTGTTTTAGTCATTAGACTGTGGCCATACTGGAGCACTGCCTTGAAAAGTCTTTAGTTGAACAAATCACTCCAGCACTTATCTTTTTTTGTTAAGCTTAGTATTTATTCTATTGATCTCTTTTGCTGAACTGCTAATTTACAGGGATGTAAACACACCTACACTGGTTGTCAAGCTGTGGCAGGGGACAAACACGGACAGACACATCATCATCATCATCATCATACGTCTGTTGTCCATGCTGGCATGGGTTGGATGGTTTGACCAATGCTCAAAAGGTGCTATTTATGTGCCATTGGCACAGGTGCCAGTTATGTGACCCCAGCATCGGCCATGACTACAATTTCACTTGACTTGACGAGTCTTCTCAAGCACAGCATATCGTCAAAGGTCTCAGTCACTGGTCATGGCTGCTGTGAGACCCAAAGTTCAAAGATCATACCAGATCCACTCTCAAGGATTTGGTCGGCCCGAGATTATAGTAGAAGACACTTGCCCAAGGTGTCATGCAGTGGGATTGAAACCAGAACCATGTGGTTTGGAAGCAAACTTTTTTTATGACACAGCTTTGCCTGTGCTTATGTTGAACTTGTTCAAACATCCGACCAATGCCAACATGAAACAAATACATGAAATGATGATGATGATGGTGATGATATGTTCAAGTTAACCTCCTTGTAATGTTCTGAACAAGTTATAGGCAGACATCAACAAATTTGTAAGTTAGTCTTGTTATAATATTTGCTTTAGCAACCAGTTTTTCGCTTCCCTATAAAGAACCGTATAAAAGAGACAGCAAAATTTTAAAAATAAACTTCATTTTCTGGTGGTGCTAGTTTCTGTAATCTTCCCTATAACAACTTGCTGTATTTATAGTTCAATGAAGGATTCATAGGAATTTCAAAAGAAAATTTTCCACTATAACAACCAGCTGGTTATTTTCATATAAAGAACCATAAAAAACAAATAACTGAAAAAATGATTTTCTCTGTTTGTTTTGATTTCATTTACTGAGTTTTGTTTTGTTTTTGTTGGATTAGATTTTTTTTTTAATGTTCTGAATGCTTTTCTAAGCTTTCTAGAGTGAGTCATCTTTTAAAAATTCATTTTTAACTAAATTATTCCTAAATTTGTCGTTAATTGCAGATGATAATACTGTTCGTTATGGTTTTAACATAATTTATTAGAAACACGCAAACACAAACCGTATTATATAGACAGACACTGTATATTCTAGC
The DNA here is from genome assembly GCF_046866305.1 of Octopus bimaculoides. Classification (NCBI taxonomy): domain Eukaryota; kingdom Metazoa; phylum Mollusca; class Cephalopoda; order Octopoda; family Octopodidae; genus Octopus; species Octopus bimaculoides. The sequence goes on from NC_142933.1 coordinate 108,579,076, forward strand.
TGAGTTTTATAGGCTATTGCAGTTTGTAACTGGGTCATGACAACGGTGATGTGGTTGTGAAGGAAACAGGAATGTTAAATACAGAACTATAGGTGTGGTGCAGAGGACATATAAATCATAACACACAAAATACATTACTACATAATATCTTTATTCGCATTCCTGCACACACGCATCTATATCGATCTCAGTTACATTTACTACCCCCCCTCCCCGCCTACTGTCTCCACCAATCACTTCCTTTCTGCACCTTCTCTCCCCTCCCTCTGCTGCTCTCCATCATTAACTCCTTATTTGCTTGCTGTCACCCTCAATACCTTTACATGTCAGCTGCAATCCTCACGCCCTCCCCCAACCTTTCCTGTATTTCTCTCCATCATTTGCTATGGTCACCTCACCGAGCCTCTATACTCTCACCACTCCCAATGTCCCTTCCCCCCCATCCCCAACACATCCCTACCTTCATCTCTCACATTATCACTCCCTTTATCTTACTCTCCAGCTCACTCTCTTTTGTTTTCCAACTGGGGTATCCATGTGTCTACTCTACAAGACACCTATATCTGTCCCCTTAAATCCCTCAACTGGCAAACAGACACACCCACTTAATACCACTTCCCAGATGAGTGAGGTCTGTCATGCAAGGTACTTGGTGACCCTGTCGATTCCAGTGTCACATACAAAGCAACCAGTACATTCTGTAAAGTGTTTGACATTAGCAAGGGCATCCAGCTGTAGAAACCAAGCCAAAACAGACATGCTAGTGGCACGTAAAAGGCACCCACTCTCAGCGTTGTTGGCATTAAGAAGGGCATCCAGCTGTAGAAACATTGCCAGATCAGACTGGAGCCTGGTGTGGCCTTCTGGCTTGCCAGCCCTCAGTCAAACCGTCCAACCCATGCCAACATGGAAAACGGACGTTAGACGGTGATGATGATAGAAGGAGGAAGGTCAGTTATAATAATAATCACAATGATAAATAACAATAACAATAGAATAATAAAATACCAACCAGAAAGGGGTCCAGAAATGAGCAGGGGGGGGGGGGGAGGAATCATACAAAGGGATTCTAAGTATCCCATACATCCATGTAACAACTCCAGATTGTCAACACATCAAGTACATATACCTTCTCTCAGTTCTCCAGCTCTTGCAAGCCATTCTGGAGCTGCAAAGTTTGAGTAAACCCATTTAGCCACACAAATTCCCCCATTCTCACTCATTTATGATTAAAATATAATAGAGAGTAGCACCTCTCTCCATCTCTCTTCAAGAAGTTGATGGGGGTTTGATCTGAGACAGAAACCTCTGCCCTCAAGCCTTTTGACTGCATCCACCGCACTACTTTGTACACCGTGTTACTAGCAACTGACTAAAGCTGAGTCAATCAGCTTTACCACCTTTCCTCTTCTAAAGTTGGCCTTGTGAGCAAAACAATATCATTAGAATAGAGATAAACTGTTGATAAGGGGAGTCATGACCTAATCTCCCTCTCTGGAGTGAAAAGAGTTATCTTTTAATGTCCTTCATAAACACAACATGAATGTCTCTCAACTAAGTGTCACTAAATGGTTCATTCTGCTGAAATAACCCCACCCCCACCTTTAAAATTTTTTTATTTAACCCTATTCATACTGATCTGTCCCCCACTGCATGTAGTTCTATAATATAAACTTTGTTTAAAGTAATCTAATTTGTTTGTCAAAATTTCATTATAATTAACACCAGCTTAATGATGACAGTTATTCCATTGTTATTTTCAAAATAATTGAAACCAGGTCAGTGTGCTTCAAATGAAATCTGGTAACGAAAGGGTTAACCCTTATATTAACTTGCCAGAGATGTCCGTTGTTCTATGACACAAATTTCCTGTTTTAAAGTGATCTAAATTAAGTTCTTCCATGAACATTTTTTTTTATTTTTGTTCCAAACACCAGTTTAATTACAACAGTAATTATTCTAATTTCGTCAGTATTTTCAAAATAGTTAAAACAGTAGCAAAATCTTTCAACAGAAATATGGTAACAAAAGGTTGGAAAACAGACATAAAATGAATGAAATTTATATTTCCTAGATATCCGTTGCTTGCCTTGCTTTCATGTAGGGAATGCCTCTGATTTTCAGGCATAATGTATTGATACCTGCAAGATATATAGTGCTGTACATGTGGACCTTACATCATCATCATCATCATTTATTGTTCCTGTGTTTTATTCTGTGTATTCTTTTAGCTGTGATTGTTGTCTTTCTTTAATTGGACTTGTATGTCAAGTAAATAACAGTTATATCTATTTAATATCTTAGTATGTAAGGAATGGACCTGGTAAAGCACAGGCTACGAGCCACCTTTTGTCGTCTATACAAACTGCACACATGCTCAAAGCTTACTAACTTCCTACACTTGGATCCCTGGATCGTACTTACTTATTACAGTCAGGGGTTGCTGGCATCGGTCACGATTGGTTGGTACTTTTTGCGTGTCACTGGCACAGGAGCCAGTCAGGCGGACCTGGCATCAACCACGTTCAGATGGTGCTTTTTACGTGCCATTGGCACAGGAGCCAGTAAGGGGCACCGGCTCCAGCTACGATATTGGTTTTACTTGACTCAACAGGTCTTCTCAAGCATATCATATCGCCCGATGCATCAGGGGTATTCTTAACAGGGCTGGACTTGTGTGGCTGCAATCTCACAGCATATCTCCAGAGGTCCTGGTCTCCTGCCATTGCCTCTGTGAGGCCCAATGTTCAAAGGTCATGCTTCACTACTTCATCCCATGTCTTCCTGGGTTTACCTCTTCTACAGGTTCCTTCTACAGTTAGGGTGTGGCACTTCCTCAGAGAGATAGAGAAAGCATCTGTGTCTATGTATATGTCTTTGTTCCCCACCACTGCTTGACAGCCAGCGTTGGTTTGTTTACATCCCTTTGACTTAACAGTTTGGTAAAAGACACTTATGGACTAAGTATCAGGTTTTAAAAAGAAATAAGTACTGTGATCTATTTGAAGGCACTGTCCCAGCATGGCCCCATCTTGGCCGCAGTCCAATGACTGAAACCTGATAAATGATAGATTTACTCCATCAGGTCTGACTTGGGACAAAACAACAACAGCAACAACAACAACCAGTAGTACCACAAGCCAACAAAGGAGTCTTGACTCGGTCACTTAACCTCCTAGAAATAGCTGGCAAATGCTCATCTATAAATAATGAGGTTATCAATTCGAAAAAATTATAATCTTTCTAACAACTCATCTCATATTTTTCAGCAGACTCTAACATCCCATCTGTTTGACTGGACATACTTGAAGGGAGATGTACTCTATTGTTCTAAAGGAACATATATGTACTCTTGTTGTGTGTGCTCTTGTTGAATTAACTCGTGTATATTATCACTAGTTATTTTATCAATACTTGTTTTCTCATCTTCTCCTCCCTCACTGCTTCCAAACACATCATCATCAGCCTCCATCCGATTTGAAGTCAAGAGTTACGAGCTGAGCCGTCAAACAAGTTTTACTTTCTCTATTTCTCTCTTCCATCTCAATGCACTCGGCTCTGTTTTGTTTATAACTCAAATCAAATCACCTTATCAACTGCTATTTATATTGATTCTCCTTTGATATTTTCCAGGTATCCACAAATAAAACTCGCTACATCATCGGAGCCATTCTGGCAGAAAATGGTGCCTTACCCAATGAGCAGCTGAAAACTACTTTAAAAGAGAAAGGTTACACTATAGCTCGGTTCCCAGAAGTGAGTCATGCTGTGAAAACAATGTTTCCTTTCAAATGTACCCTATCAATATTCATTGCACTCATCAGAGTCTACCCACAGTTAGGAAGCTACCTAAAGGTAGGTTTCTCTTTTCTTGTTTTCTTGTTTTTGTTTTTTTTTTTCTTCTTCCAGTCTGTCTTTTAACAGATTGGGAGCATTGGTTATGTAGTTTAAGAAGTTCACTTTCCAGTCAGAAGGGTTCTTGGCTCAATTTTGCTGCATGTCGCCCAAGCAAGTGTCAGCTATATCCCCTGGTCAACTTAGACTTTGTCGATAAAATTAGGTAGGCGAACAAGTACAGTAGCCATCATGTATCATACTTGCAGTCAGCCACATGTTCAGACAAGAATTTGTTGTTTCTCTTAAAGTAATAAGCATCTACTGATGTTGTGAATACCTGCCTTGCTGATTAAAAATCTGGTTCATGCAATTGAAGCAGTATTTAATTAAAATAACCATCTGTGCATTATACTTAATGTATATACACTGTAGATAGGTCAGTCACTGCTTGTACTTGTTCTGAGATAACATCTCTTATGGATGTGCAGTGTTAAAAAAATGCAAATTAATATAAGCGGGAAATGAAAATTTGTTTGTCTCAGTAGCAGCCAGCAAGAACACCAGATGCATTTCAGCCCTTTTGAGCCTTTTAAATGGTGTTTACCTACAGCTGGCCTCATGCCTGGACAAGAATTTGTTGCATCTGATTTAGGGAAAAACAAATAAAACATTCACTAATTTTGCAAGTTGCCACTTTAATTGTGTATACCAGATTGCAAGTTCAGTCCATCGGTTGGTCTGTACTTGTAATCCCCCCTCTCCTCACCTTCACCAGTCTTGCACACACACACACACACACACACACACACACACACACAGAGTCATACTGTGCCCACCTGATAATTACATTAAAACTACAGATTTCTGTAGAATTGTCAACATCTTACATCAACTTTTCCATGTTTGCATGGATCAGATAGAATTTGTCGAGACAGGATTTTCTAATGCTGGGTGCTCTTTCTGTTGCCAACTCTCACCTCTTTCCATGCAAGGTAATATTTTCCACCATTTTTTCTTTTCTTTTAACCATGGACAACACAGTGGCCAGACATGTCTTCATGGAAGATTGCAAACAAATGATGTTACTTGTATGATGGTGAAGCTAGTTAGCAACAATTAGCAGACAGTGTTAAGACAGACACAAACACTCACCCACATACATGCATAGGAATGATTGGCTTTTTTCTGTTTCCTTCTTCCAAATCCATTCACAAGGCTTTGGTCAGCCTTGGGTTGTAATAGAAAGCACTTGTTCAAGGTGCCACACCGTGGGACTGAACCCAAAGCACATGGTTAGAAAGTGACCTTCTTAACCACACAGCCATGTCTATCTGTAAATCTGTTGCTCAAACAGATGGAACCTCCAGATCCAATCACATTTAAAAGAATTGATTTTTTGCTTAAGAAGGAAGTGGGATGAGAGTGTGTGATATTCATGCTTTTGTTGAGAGAATCAAAACCCGAAAAGGATCCGATGAGCCAGAGGACTGCATTGAGTTCCACTCTCTGCTTTGACATAGTTTCTATGGCTGTGTGCCCTTCCTGACACAAGCAACTTTACAGAGTGCACTGAGTGCTTTCTATGTGGCACCAGCACCAGTTGGGGTCACCAAGTAATTTGCAAGACAAACATCCTTCAGGTAAAAGGGGGAGAGTTATTGAGGGAGGTGGCTTTGTGCCAGATGAGGGGATGTTAAACTATTACAGAGGGATAGCAACTGGTGTCTTATAGTAGAGGAAATACATAGCTACCATGTGTGTGTGATTCTATGATATCATATTTCAGGTTTCGAAATATTTTTCTGACCCTGAAGAGAAAGCCTAGCTTTAAGATTGCAGTTTTAGCAAAGTTATTTGCATTAAATTATGTCCCATCATCATCACCATTTAACGTACATTTTCCGTATTGTCAGGGTTTGGATGGTTTGACAGGAGCTGGCTCCAATTATCTGTTTTGGCAAGGTTTCTATGGTTGAAATACCCTTTCTAATGCCAACCACTTTACAGAGCATGCTGGGTGCTTTTATTATGGCACCAGCACAGGTGCTTTTTATGTGCCGCCAGCATGGGTGCTTTTTACGTGGCACCAAATATATATATATATATATATATATATATATATATATCATCATCGTTTAACGTCCGCCTTCCATGCTAGCATGGGTTGGACGATTTGACTGAGGACCGGCAAGCCAGAAGGCTGCACCAGGCTCCAATCTGATCTGGCAGAGTTTCTGCAGCTGGATACCCTTCCTAACGCCAACCACTATGAGAGTGTTGTGGGTGCTTTTACGTGCCTGTACAGTTGCCAGGAATGAGATATCAAAGACTGTGAGGCCTAGCATTTGTGAGTTTGATAGTTTTAATTGCATTTTGTTGATGACTAAAGGGGGGCGAAGTACAGGTAAGCTATCAGATCCTCTGGGAATGTTAATCAGGACAGATCAGCATCTAGTAAATGTCCGTCAGTGCTTAGAAGCTATTTCCTTTTTTTACTTTGTATTCCTTATGCAGGTTACAGCTGACCAATTCCTTAGCAGGCATTTCATTGTATAATTGGATAGTAATCTTAATTCTGTGTGATCTCAGTTCACTTAGCTGTTTGGATACCAGTGATAGAACAGGGTTATGTCATACCCAAGGATAAAACATCTTTCATTCGCTTAAAACTATCCAGCAGCCAGAGCTAAGAACCAGCTCTTGCATGTTATTTTCCGTTTGAAAAGTATTCATAGTTTTATATGTCCTTTACTGCCATGCCCACCCCTCCCAGCTGAGAGGTCTTTGACTTGAAGTGCCAGTACCACATAAAATGCACTCATGCTGGTGCTATGGAAACACACCCATGCCGGTGGCACATAAAAAGCACCCAGTACACTCTGTAAAATGATTGGCATTAGGAAGGACATCTAGCTGTAGAAACCAGGCCAAAACGGACAATTGGAGTCTGGCCAGCTCCTGCCAAATCGTCCAACCCATACCAGCATGGACATTAAACAATGATGATGATGATGATGATATATATATATATATATATATATTAATAATATTTAGCAAAAGCCAACAGTTTCATGCATTAACACTTACTCAACTACTTACAAAATTAGTTACATATCTACAATCAGTAACGAGTTATGTAAGTGCTAACACATGAAACTCTTGGTCCTTGAGTCACTCTCTTGCTTCTGCTAAATATTAATAATATATATATACATACTCATGTTTTGGGTTGTATTTTCCTGTTTGTATCACCATATATATATATATATATCTCTCCCACCCATGCTAGCATGGAAGGTGGATGTTAAACAATGAGATAGATAGATAGCTAGGTCACCTAGATTGGACTCTTTGGCTGCTCATTGAAATATATTTTTGTCGTCTTTGCTCTGATGAACTTTCCGGTCTACTGTCTTCTGTCAAGACTTTTAAACATGTTACCTGCTTATCTTCCCAGGCATATCATTTCTCTGTTGAGCTTCCTGTTAGTCATAAGTCTTTTTTATTCAAATAGCTTCTTTCCTCTGACTGCTCCTCTCTGCAACTTGCTACCATTGTTTTGTTCTCCTCTAATTTATGATAATCAATCCTTTGAGCTTTCTGCCACTTGACTTCTTTTGAATTTGTAGGCCCCTTATTTTCCTCAAGCCTTCTTTGAAAATATATGTTTCATCATCATCATCATCATCTGTCTTTCATGCGGGCAGGGGTTGGATGTTTCAACAAGATCCGATGAACGAGAAGACTGTTTTGAACTCTAGGTGTCTGTTTTAGCATGGTTTCTATGGCTAGGTGCCCTTCCCTGATACCAACCACTTTACAGAGAGTATTGAGTGCTTTGTTGTGGCACCAAAACCTGTGAGGTCACCAAGTAACTTGCAAGACAAGACTCTTCTGCTGAGGGAGATGGCTTTGTGCCCTGATGTTGAGAAGTATGATAGAGAGACAAGAACAGGGGTCTGGCTGGAGAGAAGATACATGGCTACCCTATGAGTGGGTGGGTGTGTGAATGTACACACACACCTTCCATCTGTTTCTGTCGTAGTCTGGAGACCTACTACATGCTTATATAGAATCAGCAATGTGTCTAGCAGAGGTAGGGCAAAGAAGACCCTGGAAGAATGAGTCCAGACAGGTCTGGTAATGTGGCCTCACAGAGAAGGTAACACCAGAAGGTGGTGGGGACAGTATGGCAAACTCTTTGAACCAATACCAAGAATGTCTCTTGAGAATAAAGCTGATGATAACATAAAAGATGACTTTGAAAATCCTAATGTGACGGAGTGGAATGTTTTTTATCCTTCCTTGGTTGATAAAAATAAATACCAGTAATATATTGGAATCTATCCAATTAACTGTCAACATTCTCTATAAATAGGCTTTGTGCCAATGTTAGAAATCAGTTTTTTACATTAATAATTACAAATATCTGAAATTGTAAACCTATCCAACCCTTGTTGCCAGAATATGAAGATGCTGGCATGGCTGTGTGGTAAGAAGCTTACTTCCCTACCACATGGTTCTGGGTTCAGTCCCACTGCATGGCACCTTGGGCAAATGTCTTCTACTATAGCCCCAGGCTAACCAAAGCCTTCTAGGTGGATTTAGTAGCCCGAAATTGAAGGAAGCCTGTTGTGTGTGTGTGTGTGTCTCCCACCACTGCTTGATACTTGGTGTTGGTGTGTAACTTAGTGGTTCAGCAAAACAGACTGACAGAATAAGTATCAGGCTTTAAAAATAATAAGTACTGGGATCAATTTGTTTGGTGCCCCAGCATGGCCATAGTCTAATGACTGAAACAAGTAAAAGCTAAAAAGATGGAATAAATAAATAAAGAAATTAAAAACGAGAGAAACGGAGAGATTGTGTTTTCACTGATTTTTGTATTTAAACCTTGATGTTGGCATTGTATTGTGGCCTTGGACAAGACACTTGACTCTATTTGGCGCTCAAGTTGTTTTGTTGGCTGACAAAAATAAACAAACAAAAGTAGCCATGTCTGTTCCACTTGATAATAAATTTTGGCAGTAAAAAACCTCTTGAAGAATGTCTGAGACTGCAGCCTCTGCCTCTAGTGCTGTCTTACCAATCTCAATATAGACAGGAAGACATAAACAGATAATCTTTATGACAAGGCAGAGGGGGAAAAGGAGGAGAAGGGTGTTGTGGTGAGAGGTTTCCTTAGATTAGACACAAAGCCTCTTTGTATAGTTTTGTCTGCTGGACATTTCATTTAATCCCAGTGAGAGGGAACCATTGACTTCAATTATAGTATCATCATCATCATCATCATTATTATCATCAGTAACAAGGATAATAGTTTCTCCATAAACTTCAGTGAAGTATCCAGTAGAACTTATTTTATTGAGCATCCCTCTCTTTTCCCCACCCCTTTGTGCCTCTGGTAAATGTGAATAAAATAATTATTTCTTTATTGCCCACAAGGGGCTAAACAAACAAGGACAGACAAAAGGATTAAGTCGATTACATTGACTCCAGTGCATAACTGGTACTTATTTAATCGACCCCGAAAGGATGAAGGGCAAAGTCAACCTCGGTGGAATTTGAACTCAGAGCGTAATGGCAGGCGAAATACCACTAAGCATTTCGCCCAAAGTAATAGCAAAAGATGACTTGGTAGTTACATGAGATCTCTTAACTTAAATATGAACTAATTCAGTGTTGGGGAGTGGTGGTGGTGGGGAATTGCCCATGGAGAAATATTACTTTACTTGGAAACAGGTGAGGGTTAGTGACAGGAAGGGAATCCAGCCATAGAAAATCTGCTTCAACAAATTCTGTCTGACCCATGCAAGCACGGAAAAGTGGACGTTAAATGATAATGATGACTAACATGATAAGACAGGTAACATGATGAGATGGGCATATGGCGTAGTGGTTAAGAGCGTGGGCTACTAACCCCAAGATGCTGAGTTCAATTCCAGGCAGTGACCTGAATAATAATAATAACAACATTGAAAAATACCTTAGGAATGAGAACCCAGATTCGAAATTTCCCCAAGACACCTGATGAAGGCTGGAGGGTATATCAGCCGAAACGTTGTGTTAACAACAAACAAGATGAGGACAAATATCCGTCAAATGTAAATAATGTAACATAAGGTTTATAAAAAGACTGATGGCATATTCAATATTATTTCACTAGATTTTAACTCTTTTGTTGCTATGTTCCTGTTGAAATTCATTGTTTTTCCTCTTCCTCATCATTTAATGTCTGTCTTTCATGCTTGTATGGACTCGACAATGCAAAGGACTGCATCAAAGCTCTAGTATCTGCTTTGGCATTGTATCTATTGTTAGAGACCTTCCAGATGCCAACCAATTTACAGAGGGTACATGGTGCATTTTTCATGGCTCCCACACCAATGAAGTCACCAAGTAACTCACAAGACGAGATCCAATACCCCAGGTGGACAGTAGTATTGAGGTGGGTGGCTTTATGCCAAGTATAATGAGGCGAAAGTATGATGGAACAGGAACCGGTATCTTGCTATAGAGGAGACACATGGCTACACCAATATTTTATTTTTAATTATGAAAGGAATGAATTTACTGAAATAATTTTGTCTGCATTGACCCTTTTAACATTCACATTACTCTGTCAAATGTAATGCTTATTTATTCACGTTGTTTTCAATTAATCATACATTATCTCGTAGCTTCAAGATTTCTAAGATGTCATCATCCTCATCATCATTTAATATCCACTTTCCATGCCGGCATGGGTTGGACGGCTTGACTGAAAACTGGTAAGCTGGTAGTGGGTGGGGGGCACCAGGCTCCAATCTGTTCTGGCAAGATTTCTACAGCTGGTTGCCCTTCCTAATGCCAGCCACTCCATGAGTGTAGAGGGTGCTTTTTACGTGCCACCAACACTCACTGGCATCACCCACACTCGAATGGTGTTTTCTTGCGTGCCACCAGTACGGGTGCCAGTCAGGCAGCACTTGCATTGACCACACTCAAATGGCACTTTTTACATGCCACTGTAACTGGCATCAGCCACATTCAAATGGTGCTTTTTATGTGTTACTGGCACAGGTGCCAGGCAGGTGGCACTGGCATCGGCCACGACAATGACTTCACTTGACTGAGCAGGTCTTCTCAAGCGTAATGCGATTGTATATTTTAAGAACAGCATTGTAGGATAGGTGTAAGAGGTTTGATCAGGTCAGTTTGAACTCAAAACAGATAGAATATTTCGGCCGGATGTGGTCAGATTAAATGCTAAACGAATAAGCTGGTGTATGTGATTATGAAATTGCAATGACAGGTTTTAATTTCGACCACTTTAACACTTTCGTGTTTGGATTACTCTGTCAAATGGAATGCTTATTTATTCATATTCTAAAAATAAGCATCATTGAAATCTCCAAGGTACGAGAAAATACACGATTTATTGAAAGCAGTTACATTGTAGGGTAGGTGTGAGTGGCAGGATCTGGTTGGTTTGAGCATAAAACATGTAAAATATTTAGGCTGAATATGGCCAGTTTAAATGCTTAATAGTTAAAACAGGAAGGAAAATGAATAATAGAACCATGTCTTTAGTGGCTTGCTATTCAGAAGGGTTAAAACTGTAAAATTTTACTTTGTAACTGGAGGGAAAATTCCTTAAAAGAATTGGATTGAAATATTTGTCTTTTTTTTTTTCTTTTTATTTTTTTTTCATGACACAGATACGCAGAGGTTGTTCTAAAAATAAGGAAATTCATTTGGTTGTAAACTAGCAGCAGACATGTTCTAAGCTTCTTCTGGTTCCTTCAAACATTTCTGTTACCTTTCTATTCTTCCAGTTGTGGAAGTGCCAAAACAATCAGTCTGGGTGGGAATAGCTGCTGAGGTTTTATAAAGAATTTATATACATATATATACACACACACACACACACACACACACACATGTATATGTATGTTTATGAGTATGTGTGTGTATTATATATATATATATATATATATACACACACACACACACACACACACACACACACACATATATATATACACACACATACATACGTATATATACACATACATACATACATATTCACACACGTATATGTACACATACATACATATATATACACACATATTCATACACACATACATATATTTATACACATACATGCATATATAAACATACATGTATATATACACACACACACATGCATACAAGACACCATACATATACATACACACACACACACACTCATATATATTATTTATTTAAAGGTCGCAATACATGTATGCAAGTGCCACTAATAGTTTCATATTCTTCAGGTGCAAATCATGAAAAAAAAAAGAAACTAAAAGAAATTGAATAAATAGAAGGAACACAAAAAAACTGAGATGGAGTACTTTTTTGTTGAATTTTCTATCACAGATCAGTACATCTCACACACACACACACACACACACACACACACACACACATGACATCACCAAAAAGATTGGAAAATTATAAATCTTCGAAACATCTTTATTACAGTCAAGTGAAGTCCCCTGTAATTATTTATCATCAACAATTCTGTACGTCCCCTGCTTAGATTCCAAATCCTTAATCTTCTCAGTAACAATGCCTATTCAGATATTCCCGATTGACTTTGCCCCCCCCCCCCATTGCCTCTCTCTATATATACATCTGCTACTCACTTCTTACCCACCCACTCTACTTCTCTCACCTTCCTGTAACTTGAGGGTATGCCACCCTGAATCCATCTTCCCTATCAACCTCTTCCAGCTGAGGTGGCCAGCTATCTCCCTTACAGCAACTCACCTGTCCTTAACCATTCGTCATCTGGCATAAAGCCACCTCCGCCAACACTTCTCCCCCACTTCTCAGTTGAGGGATCTTGTATTGTGGGTTACTTGGTAACTTCACTATTGCTGGTGTCACGTAAAAAGCACCCAATACACCCTGCAAAGTGGTTGGCGTTGGGCACCCAACCATAGAAACCATGCCAAGACAGGCATTGGAACTCAGTGTGGCCCTGTGCCTCAACAGCTCCTTTCAAACGTCCAACCCAGGCCAGCCTGGAGAATGGGTGTTAAATGATAATGTGTAAACATGTGTATATATGTATATACATGCATGTATCCTTTTATATATAAATATATGTATGTTTATCCTCAACATTAGATTTAATCATAAGCACAGGCATGGCTGTGTGGTCAGAAGCTTGCTTACCAACCACATGGTTCCAGGTTCAGTCCTACTGCATCGCACCTTGGACAAGTGTCTTCTACTATAGCCTTGAGCCGACCAAAGCCTTGTGAGTGGATTTGGTAGACGGAAACTGAAAGAAGCCTGTCGTGTATATATATATATATATATATATATATATTAGTTTATGTATATATTAATATTATCTCAGTTATTAAAAAAACCTTTGATTATGTTAATAGTTACCAGAGGTAGCAAAATTACACTAAAAAACAAGATATCACAGCCGTTTTACAGGTAGAGATACCAAGTTAAAGTGATACATTTTGAGAAGATATGAATAATAATAAATGGAGCAAAATGCATATAAATAAAAGTTCCTTTAATTCCTACACATGTTTCAAAATAAATGAGAGCTCCTTCACAAAGAAGTAAGAGCTGCTGGGATTCCTCATATATTTCTCTTCAGGGAGTTCATAATAAAACATATAATAGCAAGACAAAAACGAAATGATGAGGTAACTTACGAGCAAAGATGTTACATGATCCCTTTATATCTCAATGTAAACAAACGTTCTAACGGTCACTGACCATGTAACATCTTTGCTCGTAAGTTACCTCATCATTTCGTTTTTGTCTTGCTAGTACTTTATTGTACTCACTTTCAGCAAATCAGCTAAAAAAAATTTTTTTAAAGAAATTGTTTATCCAAAATTTCACTAATTCGTCCAAACGTATAACATGGCACTGTGCCATATGATTCTCCAGTATTAAAGCTAAAGCTATATACCATTATAATACACACTGTATTATGTGCTGGTGCCACATAAAATGCACCAAATCGACTCTGTAAAGTGGTTGGTGTTAGGAAGGACATCCAGCTGTAGAAACCATTCCAATGCAGTGTGTGGAGCCTAATGTGGATCCTGGCTTTACCAGCTCCTGTCAAACTGTCCAACCCATGCCAGCATGGAAAACGGATGATGAATGATGAGTATTAACACAACAGTAAACTAAAAGATATAGATGCACAGGTATGGCTGTGAAGTTTGATTTCCAACCATGTGGCTTGAGGTTCAGTCCCACTGCATGGCACCTTGAATAAATGACTTCTATAATAGCCCACCCCTCCCTTGAAAGTTTATGAAAGCCTTGTGAGGGGATTTGGTAGAAGGAAACTGAAAGAAGCCAATTGTATATGTTTTTGTGTGTGTAAAAGGAACATCATGTCAGCCTCATACAAGAAGTGTCCTTCGTTTTCAATCTTCCGTTAAAAAGCATGTCTGGCCATGGGGAAATATCTTGCTCGGAAAGAAGGGTTAGAGGCAGCAATTCCTGCCTGACCCATGCATGCAAGGGAAAGTGGATGTTAAAACGATGATGATGATACATACATACGTGTGTGTGTGTGTGTTACTGTTGCCTTGTCTTGACATCAAGTGATTGTTGTAAACAAGCAACACTGTCATACAAGCAGTGTCTTTTGTTTCTAGTCTTCCTTGAGATCCTGTCTGGCCATGGAGAAATCTGACCTTACATAGGAATCCATGCAAGAGCAGAAAAGTGGATATGAAAAGGGTGAGGATAATGATGAAAAGAATGATGATGCTCTGTGTGTGTGTGTGAGAGAGATCGTCATTTAACATCTGTTTTCCATGCTGGCATGGGTTGGATGGTTTGATAGAAGCTGGCAAGGCCTGGAGCTGCACCAGGTGAGGATTCTTCTTTGACATGGTTGCTACAGCTGGATGCCCTTCTTAATGCCAACCACTTTACAGAGTGAACTGGGTGCTTATTATATGGCATCAGTACCAAATATATATACCATCCAATTCATGCCAGCATGCATTAAGCATATTAAATGGTGATGTTGATGATATATAATAATACTTATAATGAAATTAATTTTCCTATTTTGTTTCATTGCAGGAAAGGCGTCTGTGTGCTCATCCAATCCTAGAAGTTTATGATGACTGCAACATTCACTTCATTGCTCCTTTAGCCAAACAGAATGAGTTCTACGTTGCAGAAGCTCAGTCGACTTCTGACGAGCAGGGTTCAGATGGTGAAGAAAGCATCTCTGCCACTGAAACTTCCAAAAGTCATTCCAATGATTCAACAAGTGAACTCTCTCATCGGAGCGTGTCGACTTTGTCTAATGTCGCCAGTGATGGTTCGACAAATACCACAGCAACTGCAGAGTTTAACGAGGAACCTGCAAGAGAAATAACTGAGTCTTCGAAATCCGAGAGCAGAGAAAAATCCCTAACTCCAGCCGAGGACATAACACCCTTTTTTTCCAAACAGCAACTTTCACCTGGTTCAGTTGACGACGACCAAGAATGGGAGAATCTTGAAAACTTTAAAACACAAGAAGAGGAAGATGAACATGTAGGCCCACCATCCAGTATTCAAGAAACAACTCATTCCCCTTTTGATCTTCCTTCACAAATTGCATCATTAGCTGGAGTTACGGACAACTCCTCCCCAGAAATAGAGAACGCTGCCCCTGTGGTCATAGAGGCCACTATGCAGGAGAGCATTAGTTCACGTCTCGAAGAGTCTGGATTCAGTGAGTCATTGTTATCGACACTTCAAGACTCTGGACTTGGTTCCGAGGAGACGAGTACTCCTCACCACGCTCACAACCTCGCCGCTTCTGCCAACACAGGTTTCACTGCCGCTGCCGTAAATGAAAGTTCTATATCATCTGAGCAACCCGAACGGCCACAGCAGCTGCAACCAACAGAAGCGCAGCAGCAGCAACCACCACAGCTTGTTGAAATAGAAAGTGACACTGCTTCGGAACATAGCAACAGTTCATCGAGTTATGAAGAAGTGAAGCTTACCGAAATTACTGATGCTTGAGCACCAAAATGACACTGGTCGGATTTTCTTCTCTCTCTCTCTCTCACCTTTTAAAAAAGAAAATAAATATAAACAAAGATGAACAAAAAAAATGCATAAAATAAACAGAACTAATTGTGTAACAAGAAGCAGCCAGAATTCTTAATTGTTTTGTTGGCCGGCTGTCTTTGACATTTCCCTACCCTATCTCTTTCTCTCTCTCTCTCTCTCTCCTACACATCTCCTTCAAACTAACAATACTTAAAACTTGGTTTTCATCTGGAGAAAGAACCAGTTGTTTGTTTGTTTGTTTATTTCTTGTTTTATTGTTTGTTTGTTTTTTTGTTGTTTGTTTATTTTATAATAATTTTACATCTGTGTAGGTGTAAAATGTAAAGTCCATGCACTCTATGTGTGTGTGAAAACACATTATCCCCCTCCACCCCTCCACCAAAAAAAAAAAAATAAAGAATATTTACGATCAGTGCAATTTCTTAATGGATTTATATAACAATACATGTGATAAGGCAGTACTAATGATCATGATAATGATGATGATGATGATGATAATAATAATAATAATCTCTACATGTGATAAGGGAATAACATAACCGTGTTCGTACTGACTAAAATAATATATGCAGTAAATGATAGATTACTACATGTACTAACAAGACACTATTAGAGTTATGTAGTGGGGGGGGGGGGGACACACCAGTACATGGAATAAGCAAGTTTGTTGCAAGTGCCTCGGATTTTTCATATTGGTTATTAGCAGTGTCACCAAATTACTGTACTAAGTCTCTGTGTGTGTGTGTGTATATGTATGAGAGTATATATATGTTTATGGGAATGTGTGTTTAGAATATAATCAATGGTGAGTTTTTAGAAATGTCTTTTTGTTTTGGAACGTAAAGTTTTTGGAATTGATTTTCTTTTAGCTTAGATCCATCTGACTTCTTTGCGTCTCTCCCCACCACTTCTCTTGATCTCTCATTTTCTTCCCCCCCCCCCCCCCGCTCTTAGTTTCATTATTTCTCTTTATTAATGTTATCAGTACTTATTCTATCAGTCTCTTTTACTGAACTGCTAAGTTATGGAACATAAACACCCCCAACACTGGTTGTCAAATGGTGGTGGGATAGACACACAAAGTCCTACCCATGCATGCTTGGAAGATGGACGTTAAATGATGATATATATATATATACACACACACACACAATGGGCTTCTTTCAGTTTCCGTCTACCAAATCCACTCACAAGGCTTTGCTCAGTCCTAGATTATAATAGAAGACACTTGCTCAAGGTGCCATGCAGTGGGACTGAACCTGGAACCATGTGGTTGGGAAGCAAACTTCTTACCAGTACCAGGTTTCAAACCCTAAGTATCTGAACTGCATACCCCTTGCCTTCCCACTAAAACACCAAGGAAATAAAATTGTTCTTTGAAAAGCTAACAATATGCCATGGATCTGTTTTAAGTTGCGCTTAGCAGAATTGTACAACAGCAACTATAGAACCACATTAACAGGTACAATAATAATAATTTTAACTTTTGACACGGCCAGCAATTTTGAGGGGAGGGGTCAAGTCGATTACATCAACTCCCAGTACTTGAGTGAAAGGATGAAAGTCGACCTTGGTGCCATTTGAACTTGTAAAGCCAAAAGAAATGCCACTGAACATTTCTTTTGAATGCTCTAACGATTCTGCTAGCTTATTGCAATAATTATGATAATGCAGGTACAATAATGACAACCACTATTTGTCAGCTGCCATTTTTTAAAATGGAGACTGCATATATTTAAGGACAACAGATGCTTCATAATAAAATAGGACGACAGACAATAGCATACATGTCTGTGTCATAGATCTGCCCTATAAAAGCTGATCAGGACTCCTCAACAGCAGTAACTGACTGTTTCTGCACAAGTCAATAAGCTGGCTCCCATCTAAGGACTTGTCATGCTACACTGCACACAACTGGAAAATCATTGGAGTATGAATAACCATGAGATTGTGAAACAGAAAGAAACAGGGCAACATTCAAGTATTTGGTTGATTACCTCTGTTCTAAAATGTCACTGGATTAATTAGAGCGAAACTGACTGGGAGTCCTGAGTAATAATGATTAATTATGGTTGGTGAAAAAGAAAGGAAAGTTGAGAGGATTGAGTTGGCCAAAGGACCAAACTGATTTTATTGCTGAAGAGCAAAATCAGCCACTGCTGGTATTTCTATCTTAGAATCTTGCGAAACACAAATATTAACCCCTTAGCATTTAAACTGGTGACTTCCTGCCAAATTATTCTATGTGTTTTATGTTCACACTGGCCAGATCCAGCCTCTCACACCTACCCTACAATATCATTCTAAAATTAAACAATTACATTATCAAAATCTTGAAGTTACAAGATTAGTGCAGCTCAGAAGCACTTGAACCAACCAAAACAATCTGTAGAGAATTACACAGCTAGAACAGAACACTTGATTCAGTTAGGTTTTTATGTACTCTCCAACTTTGATAATGATTATGGCATATTGGAACAATTTTTTGTGGTTTATCAATAATTTTATCAATAATCAATTGACTGGGGCTAATATATTGATAACCTGTCAATAATCTATTGATATTTGGATTTCCCTTTAGGTACATCCCCCTCACCACCATCCAACACAATTGACAACTGATACATTCACCCTTTTCTCTCTCCTCTATCCTGGTTTCCCATGATTCCATACACCTGCCCTTTTCTGTCTCCTATCCTGGTTAACATAAACTTGCTTCATGACAAACTCAAAGCCAATCCTCACTTATTTCATTTCAGACAGTAGATCTAAACTGGGGTCCACACAAGCAAAATATTAAATAGGGCCCCACAGTAATATTTTAAGGATCTGTGAAAAGATTTTGCTTAAGATATATTTACTACAAGAAATGGCCAGCTTCCTTTCTCTAACGTTTTACATAATTTAACATGTTTCCACGACTGAGAACGTTCTCCCAGAGAGCGGTGTAGGAAAGAAACCTACACAAGTGAATGTGTGAAAAACAAAATAAGAATTTTCAAAGAAGTATCTATAAACTAGTTCTTAAATGGCTATAGTAAAACAATAATGAAAGGGGTCCATATGTAAAAATGGTTGAGGACCATTGAGGTATGTTTACATGATCTGAAATGTCTCTCGTTGTCTGTATATATTACCCACTAAGTGTACAAAACAGGAAACATAGTGCTTGTTTTTTATATATTTATTTTCTTGCTTCCATATAGAAAGTAGCAGAGCTGGTTCTTGTAGGTTGGTTTACATTCTGTCCCCTCTCAAATGACCCAATTCATTTAACTGTAAGTTTACTCAGTAGGAGAGATTCCCTGTTGTGAGCAGGAACACTGTAAAATTTACAAATGTTTAATGAACATACAGTGTTGAATGTAACTTCTTATGGGTCTGGAGAAAATAACAAGAGAAACTGCTGCTGCTGCTGGACGCAGTGAAAGACAAAGAGTTGTTTCAAACATCTTGATCTATCTTATCCTTGGATCCAGACCCTGGTAAAGATTACATGTTCTACCTGAGATGACAGGTGTGCAAAAGACCGTCTTATATCAAAGTCATCGGACACGGACATCCAACTGCTGATATCTGTGTTATTAGAGACTACAAAGGTTTCCATGGCAATAACCTAGCAGGAGATAAGGCTATATTATAATATCTACTATTGCTTCTTCCTAATGGACATGAGGCTAAAATACTTTCCGTTAAGATAGTGGTAAATGGCAAGTTTGGGTCCTCTCTCTTCTGAAGACAGAAGCTGTATGATACAGAGTAAAAATGGTTCTGAACCGAAACTGGAACTCTGTGAGTGGACTTGCCTCTCTAATAGTCTTTCCAGTGCTAGACAAGGAATGTTAAAGCCTATAACTGCTCCCTAAGGTGTATTTATATCTTTGACACTATCATAAGTCTCTTTGAGAGTGGCCTCACAAATGTAATAGCCTAAGGCCTCCCTTCATCTAATCCCCACACTATCATACAGCTTATAAAATACTTGAGTACCTTCAATGTAATTGACTACATTTTGTTTATTAGTTTACTCTGCCCCCCCCCCCCCCACTCCACCTCATAACGCAAAACAGCTGCTAATTGTTTTTTTTTTTTTATGTGTTTATATATTCCGAAACACTTTATCCTCCCTTTTTCTCATCCTCTGTGATATAAAGTTAATTCTGGTCAAGGCACTGGTTTATTTTAAACAACACTTGCTTTCAACAATTGGAATTATTCCCATCTGGGGTGTAAATCATTAAGAGAATCGTAAGAAATTTTGAAAATTGCTAAAGAAGAAACCAGATTAATATTTACGGAAAAATGTCAGTCCTAGTAGGCTACACTTCACACAAGATATCTGCACCAGCAGACAACATTATATATAAGCACTTCCACACACACACACACACACACACATGCAATTCAGATTGTAGACATAAGAAACATATATTGAATAGAATGTTCTAGTGTTTGAGATATTGGTGATCTGTAGCAAGGTAGGTTAGTGAACAACGAGGAGGAGAGAACACATTTATTGTTTCAGGAAGAGTTCTTTATGAGAGAATGAGGGGATATAAGATAAGTCTTCTTTATAAATATATATCTTTTACAGATTAAGTACTCACTGATTCCTATAAATAATATGGGAGGTGTTATATAATGACTTATGAAAAAAATATCTTAACTTTCATAAACACACACAGCATCATTTTGGTTGTACATATGTATTTTTAATGTTTCTATGTTGACATGTGTTGGACAGATTTACAAGATGCTATCTTTCTTAGACACTAAAATCCTGCAACTTTATTGCCTGGAATTTTGGCTGTGGGATTTTTTTTTTTTTTTTTTTTTTTTTTTTTAACCAAATGCTCAAGTTTTATCAGCCATGGCAATAGAACAGGATAGTGGCTTTATTGTGATATGAGCACAAAATGTTCTCTCTCTTTCTCTCTCTCTCTCCAGACTTGTAGGCTTTTTCTCCTCTCCCTCTTATGTTCTGAGCCACTCGTAAGTCAGAAACTTCAAATATGTCTTCATTCCCTCAATGAACTCATATTTTTAAGTGGAGACAATAACAGAATGAATTAACATCAATCTAGTATATTCCTGGTATTTATTAGTTGATCAAACCCCATGAAGAATGAAAGCTGAACTCAAATCTGGTGAGATTTGAACACAAATCTGTGATACACTAAGCTGGCTAACAGAAAGTGTAAACACAATCTCCAGATTTTCTTTATTCTTCAATATAAATAATATATATATGTGTGTGTGTGTGAGTGAGTATTTACATACATGTGTGTGTGTATGCATATATATATATATATATATATATACATACACACACATACAGGTATGTACGTATGTGTGTGTATAAATATATATATATATAGATCTGTTTGCTTGTGTATGTTAGTATGATTGTGCTAATATTTTCAGTGTAAAGTGATATTAGATAAAAGCACCAATTTGAAACAGAGAAGAAAAACAGGATTTATGACTTTCTTGTGTAAAGTATGAGGTATCATTATGCTTTATGTGAGGAAGAAGAGAAAATGTGGTTTGTGTGACATTCATGCCCTTATCAAGGATATTAGTTAAAAAATTTCGTATGGATTTGATTTGATGATGATGATGATGATGATACATATGAAGTTGTTTTCGGTTTGTTTTGTTGTTTTTTTTTCTATTTTCTTTCTGTAAACTCTAAAGAAAAAAATGGATAATAAAAATGTTTAAAAAAAAAAAAGAGTTAGAAAGGAACTATTTCTTGTGTTTGGTAACTTGTACCAGTTTTGGTTCTATTGTAATATATGTTCTACAGTGGGTCATCATAGCAGATGTTACCATTTACAGTTCTGAACAGATGTAGTGGAATCTTTTGGCTACAATCTTAAACACCTGACACTATGTCTCAGGTGGTTTAAAGGTTGTCTGACTTGTCTTCATTGCTAAACACTAACAAAGAAATTGCATCTAAATAAAATGCGATGTGTGTTGCTAAACACCTACAACGACCCTCTTTTCACTGCTAAACATCTGTACTAAAATTGTGTTTAGTTCTAAGAACCTACAATGAGTGTGTCTACATTGCTCAGTAGCTACATGGTTTTATAATGTTAAATGTTTATGGCTGGACTGTCTTCGTTGACGAACATCAAAACTGAGCTTGTGTTTAGCTCTAAATACTTGTAAAGAGATCTTTCTGCAATACTAAACATCTACTGTAAGACTGTCTATAGTACTAAACATCTCCAATGAAACTTCATCTGAAATGCTAAACACCTACAAGAAGAATGTGTTCATTGCTAAACATTTACAAGACAATTTCTGCAATGTTAAACACAAAGTGAGACAGCCTATGGAGCTAAACACGAGTATGTGATGAGTAATACCTGCAGTATGATTTTAGTTGCAAAACTAAACACCTAAAATGATACTGTCTATTATAAACACATATAGTTCGACTGCTAAACATCTACAATGAGACTTTAGTTCTTAACATTTATAAAAAGACTTTACAATCTGATGCACATGCAAAAAGACTGTCTATGGTGCTAAACACAATGAGATTGTTTCCAATATTAAACACCTACAATTAAGCTCTGTCATTAATGCTAAAACACCTACAAGAATATTTTGGTTGCATTGCTAAATGTCTAACATGGGATTTTGGCAACAGCGCTGAACATGTGTTGAGGAAACTTGGCTGAAGTACTTTTGAAGCACCTGACAAGAGATTTGAGTTGCATCTGCTGTGACACTTCAGACAAGGAGTTTAACATCTGTATTGAGGCTAGATTTTTTATAATGAATTATAATTTGCAGTGAAACATTACATGTTTATCTATGATAACTTTAGCAATGATATTGAATTGTTTGACATTCATTGTTATCTAGGATATCAGTACTGGTCTTGCTAGTGAAATATCACCATCATCATCATCATCATCAATATCATTATTATTGAACAAAGCAGAGGAAGTCAGGTGTGATACATAATGATGGTACATTCTTCAGGATATCTAATGATTCTTGCAATCAAACTTTATTGGAAATAACTTGTCCATCATTCTATCAGAACTGACAGAACCATTTTAATGTAAATATATGTCTCTTAAACTCCAAGAGGCTTTCAGGAACTTAGTTCAAGTTTCTTGGTGTTAAGCAGAGGAAAGATTAAATTTTTCACCATATAGAATACCTGACAATCTCAGGTAACAAACCCCAGATAAACTGGTGCTTATTTTCCCCATCAGCAACAAGGTAAACTACTAATATATGTAAAACTGTGTACTGCCAAAATAGACGAGTACTTGCAGTGAGATTAACTGTTAAAATCCTGTTGAGAATTTTTGCTAAGTCAAAAGCCCAGTCCTCAACTGATTCTGTTACAGAACAGAAATGAATGACAGAGGAAGAGAACAGACTTTTCTCCATTACTTTAGAGTCTTCACTTCTTCTAAAATGAATGTCAACAAAGTTAGTACTTTTCTTGTGATATCGTGTGTTTTAGGACTGGCTGACAAACGCAGTCCCGTGTGGTATTGTGTTGTACAGGAAGTTAAGAGCTGAACTCAAGATGTAAAATGCTGGTAGTCCCGACACCATTATTCACTTTAGTTATTTTGCTTCTACTTAAATAAAATTTATACCAGTGATATACTGAGGTTGAGCTGTCCCTTTATGTTATATAGTCCTTACAGAAACAAGAAGGCAAAAAAGAAAGCAAAAAAAAAAGATTTTTACGTGACTCAAATAGAAACCACTGACCCCCATTAGTACATTCATTGAATTCATTAAATATTTTCAAAATACACCTAAACATTTAAACTATTATCTTATTCAAATAATATGTTTCTGCATGTATGTGTATTTCTCACCTTAATTGTGCAATCACACTTATACATGCATTCATACACACTCACATAACAAGAATGTGGACATTATTGCAGACATATACATACATTTTGTTATCTTGCTTCAAATTTGACAAAATTCCTTCTGTTATATTTCATCAATAACCAGAATTATTCTAATCACTATTGTGGAATCCTGTGAGTTACTAACATTCAATAAAAGATCTCAAACTTTGCCAATTCACATTCTACAGACATTTTCTTTTTTACTATTTTTATGGAATTTAAAAGCAGCAAAAAAAAAAAAATCACATACATTGCTATTTGTTTTTTTTTTTACATCTTTATAAGTTTTTTTTTTCTTGTACTGATGAATTTTATATTTTATTTATTCTACGTTTTTATTTTTTACTCCTCAACTTATTCGTTTTTGGAATTTCAAATTCCCAGCATGCCTCAAGTTGTCACCTGATTCACTAAGGAAAAAAATTAGGTACGTCTTGCTTTTTGTTTTATCAATATTCTGGTCCCTTCCACATTTCTGAAGTTTATTCTCTATTTCTATCAATGAAGAGGTCGACCCAACAGAGGGACCAGCTATCCGAGCTGGCAGAAACATTAGCACACCAGGCAAAATGCTTAGTGGTATTTCATCTGTCTTTATGTTCTCAGTTCAAATTCCACCGAGGTTGACTTTGCCTTTCATCCTTTCAGAGGTCAATATATTAAGTACCAGTTGCATACTAGGGTCAATCTAATCAACTGGCTCCCTCCCCCAAATTTTCAGGCCTTGTGCCTAGAATAGAAATACAATTGTAGCAGTGGCTAAGGTGGACGAGCTGGCAGAAACGTTAGCACACCATTTAAGGCAGCGAGCTGGCAGAAGTGTTAGTACACTGGGCGAAATGCTTAGCGGTATTTTGTCTGCCGTTATGTTCTGAGTTCAAATTGCGCTGAGGTTGACTTTGCCTTTCATCCTTTCGGGGTCGATAAATAAAGTACCAGTTACGCACTGGGGTCGATGTAATCGACCGCACTGGGGTCGATGTAATCGACTTAATCCCTTTGTCTGTTCCCTCTATGTTTAGTCCCTTGTGGGCAATAAAGAAATAAGAAACGTTAGCACACCGGGCGAAATGCTTAGTGGTATATATAAAAGTTTGATCAATATTAATAGACAACTGGGCAAAATGCTTAGCAGTATTTTGTCTGTCTTTATGTTTTGAGTTCAAATTCAGCCAAGGTTGACTTTGCCTTTCATCCTTTCAGGGTCGATAGCTGTAGCGAATTACCCACATTCTCTACTCTGTGTAGGTTCAAGTATGAAATCCCTGGATATTTACTTCCTATCCAGGATGAACCGCTACAAAGCGCTATTTGGATCTTCTTCTCTTTTATCAGAGACATTACAGTTTGAACTCTCTGGATATGCACCAAACCTATAAAAAAGTACTTTGAATTCTTATTTCCCTGATTTCCCTGTTTTTCTGCTTAATATATATTTCTTTATAAAGGCAGCGAGCTGGCAGAAATGTTAGCATGCCAGGCAAAATGCTTAGCGGTATTTCGTCTGTCTCTACGTTCTGAGTTCAAATTCTGCCTTGTGCCTAGAGTAGAAAAGTATATATTTCTTTACACTCATTTCTGTGTAAATGATTTGAAGTCATTTACAACATCCTGCTGATCTTTCATCTTTAGCATGTTCTCTACATTTGGATGCCCTTCCTAATGCCAGCCACTTTGATTTGACTCCATGCATCTTAAAGTTTCATAGGCTCATCAACATGTCCCATCAGGCTCATAGATTCGATTTCTACAAGTCAGATGAGAGGTTCGTTTGACGAGTCTGAAACTTTAAGCTGCATGGAGCCAAAGCACTGTTATTAGATAAATAATACATGTAACTCCTAACAAATGTGTTGAATGTCACTTCTTTTCATTTGTCCACTCACTCACAGAACTGAAGTGTCATTCTCTGTGGAGGGAACCTGTGGAAGAGGTAGAACCTAGAAGATGTGGGACGAAGGGGTGAAATATGATCCTCTGATGTTGAGCCTCATGGAGGCAATGACAATTTGCTGTGCTTGAGAAGACACATCAAGCAAAGTAAAATCATCATCATGGCCAGTGCTGGTGACACATAAAAAGCATCCAGGACACTCTGTGGAGTGGTTGGCATTAAGAAAGGCATCCAGTTGTAGAAACCAAACCAAAACAGACTGGAGCCCAATGCAGCTCCCTGGCTTACCAGCTCCTATTACACTGTTTTACCCATGCTAACATCAAAAACTGATGATGGTGATGATAATGATGGTGATATATCACCATCATCATTTACCATCCACTTTCCATGCTGGCATGGGTTGGCCATCTGATGTGATGGGTTTCTTTCAGTTTACCTCTACCAAATTCACTCGGCCAAGGACTACAGTAGAATACAGTTATCTAAAGTGCTACACAGTGGAACTGAACTCAAGACCACATGGTTGGGAAGCAAGCTTCCTAAGTACATGGCAACACCTGTGCATATAGCTATGCTTGCACCTTGTGCATTAACACTTTCATTACCGTAATTCTGTTGACGAAAATGCCTTTCATCATCTTCACCATTTAATGTCCATATACCCTGCTGGCATGGATTGGATGGTTTGACTGAATCCAACAAGCTGGAGGACAATTTTCGCATGGTTTCTATGGTTGGGTGCCCTTGCTAATGACAACCACTTTACAGAGTGGACTAAATTCTTACGTGGCACCAACACCAGTGGGGTGACTAAGTAACTTGTAAACCAGACCCTCTTGAGTGGGGATGTAGTATTAAGGATTTACACCAGGAGATGAGAGGTTGAAGTACAAAGGATAGGAATGGATGTCTTGCTGTAGAGGAGATATATGGCTATCCCAGCTGGAAACAGAGAGAGGATGGTGGAGATGAAGTGTCAGGGTATATCCACAAGATACAAGAAACTTAAAGAAAGAATAAAGACCGAGAATCAAGGATGGGTGGGGAGGTTTATGAGAGTGAGGATTATTACATTCTTCTACTATTACCGTCTCCGATGAAGGGATACATTGGATTTTCCCTGAAACAGCTGTAAGACTTTATCCATAAAATATAATTCTAACTTTGCCATTGGTCTCTTTATCCTTTTCTTTCTTTATACATACACACGCTAATACACGACCTATGTTATATTCCCCACTCATGTTGCTACAACGACAGGGGCAAAACTAGTCGGTATACAGCACTTACTCGGTATTGCCTGTATCTTTAGGGTTTGGTTGACTCCAATACCCTTCATAACCTTTATATATATACATACATATATATATATATATATATATATATGTATATGTATATATATTTATATGTATATATATTTATATGTATATATATATGTATATATATATATATGTATGTATATATATATATATGTATGTATATATATATATATATATGTATATATATATATATATATATGTATGTATATATATATATATATGTATGTATATATATATATATGTATGTATATATATATGTATGTATGTATATATATATATATGTATGTATATATATATGTATGTATGTATGTATATATATATATATATGGACCGTGGATATTAAATGATTATCAATGTGTGTGTGTGAATATGCAGGGATAGCTGTTTTGTTATGATGTTCACAATCCATATCCGTACAGAAAAATCAAATGTAAAAAAAAAAAAAAATGAAGACAAACAACAGTAGTGACAGTGATGACTAGTAGTGGTGGTGGTGGTGGTGGTGAAAGTAGTGGTGATGATGATGATGATGATATATGCATGACTCTTTACATTCTGAGTTCAGATCTAACCAAGGTTAATTTTTGCCTTTCATCTGCTCCTCCATAATCAATCAAATAAGCTGCTCCAGTCTGGTCTTGCTCCAATCAACTCTCTCCCTTCCCTTACACACCCATGAATGACCTACTTTCTTATGCTATAGATATGAAACATCTTGAACTTTATCGTCACACCTGTAACGAAGACATGAATCGATTAACGCTTTGAACACCGCAATTATTTTCCAAAGTAGGATCATTTTCAGGGCAGGGCATCTGGTTTGTAAACCACTCAACAGAACAGTTTGGTAGCTGTGAGTAATTTAGCAATCACCAGCAGAGACTGACAACTAAATGATATTTAAGCTTTATATGAACTTTTTAAGTTATACTTTAAACAAATAGTAAGTTACAGAATGGGCTTTCTTTCTCTCCCTCCATATACACATATATGTATAGATGATTGTGTGTGTGTGTATATATATATATATATATATCAGTGATGAAGACAATATTTATCTGTATATGTCACCCTTGTTATTTAACATAATCTGGTGGTCACTGAGAAAGCTGGGAGTAGACAAATGACATGAAAGAAGTCTAAAATGGAAGATAGAAATGAAGTGGGAGAGGACATCCACGAGTGGTTGTTTCATATATATCATCATCATCATCATCGTTTAACATCCGCTTTCCATGCTAGCATGGGTTGGACGATTTGACAGGACTGGTGAACCAGATGGGAACACCAGGCTCCAATCTGATTTGGCAGAGTTTCTACAGCTGGATGCCCTTCCTAACGCCAACCACTCCGAGAGTGTAGTGGGTGCTTAAAAAATATAATTATAGAAATAGGTTTTCATGATAGCTAAATTTCCCAAATTTTGTATGAACCATGTCCATCACCTACTTTCAGTTTATATATATATATATATATATATATATATATATAACGTAATTGTGCTGCCAACTTAATGTGACAGTCCCATGAAGGGAATAATACTACTGCTATTTAGCTCTAGGAAGCAGCACCGCTTCCTGTTGGCCTCGACACATTTCCTGTGTCCTTATGTTTACAAGGGGGAGACAAGCATCTCCACTTAGCTAAGCCTGCATCCAGAGACATGTTTCTGAGTCTTTGCTCGTCATCAGTCTGGAGTAGCAATGGCCTGCTAGTTGGAGATGGATGTCAAGCTCTCGTAAACATATACTAATTCTAGTGAAACAGTCAATGATTTCAAAAATAGAAATAATACATTTCTAAATCTCTGAGAGAGATTTATGCAGTAGTGATACGATGAAGTAGTTGTATACTGTCAACTTAATGTGACAGTCCCCTGAAGGGAATAATACTACTTTTTGTTAGACCTAGGAAGCTGCACCATTTCCTGTTGGCCTTGACACATTTCCTGTGTCCTTATGTTTACAAGGGGGAGACAAGCACCTCCACTCAGTTAAGCCTGCATCCAGAGACATGTTTCTGAGTCTTTACTTGTCATTAGTCTGGAGTAGAAATGGCCTGCTAGTTGGAGATGCCTGTCAAGCCTAGTGATGCGATAAAGTAGTTGTATGCTGTCAACTTAATGGATGCAGGCTTAGCTAAGTGGAGGTGCATGTCTCCCCCTTGTAAACATAAGGACACAGGAAATGTGTCAAGGCCGACAGGAAGTGGTGCTGCTTCCTAAAGCTAAATAGCAGTAGTATTATTCCCTTCATGGGACTGTCACATTAAGTTGACAGCATACAACTACTTTATCGCATCACTACTGCATAAATCTCTCTGAGAGATTTAGAAATGTATTATTTCTACTTATATATCATAGCCGGCCGCCAAAACTTTTTTTTTTGCAAAATAGGGGTAGCTTTTCCTGTTGAGGCTATATTATTAGCATTATCCTACGTTTGAGAATTTAAAATCACTTCTTTAACTTTCTAGGACATCTCAACGCTTCTAAAAGCAAACTTCGTTTGTTTGTTTACGTTCATCGTAATTTGAATATATATATATATATATATATATATATATATATATATATATATATATATATATATATATATATATATATATATATACATACAGTAGTCCCTTGCCATATCATGGTTCACCTATCGTGCACTCAGTACATTGCAGATTTTTCTGACTAATATATGTAAGTTTATATTGTGGACTCCTTAGTATATCCGGGTTTCTGTGGCCAATAGGTATTTATATCTTTTTAGATTTTAATTATTTCTGTGTGAGGTTTTGGAACGTAACACCCGCGATAGTCGAGGGATTACTGTATGTATATATAATAATAATAACAATAATCATTGGATTGAATTTATTAAACATTTAACGCATCGCTATGTGTATTTCCATAAAGCGATGCATTAAATGTTTATTAATTCCATCAAAATATTATTATTATTATTATTACTATATTTAGCCTACATTATATGAGTACAATGGAGGCGCAGTGACCCAGTGGTTAGAGCAGCGAACTCGCGGTTTCGATTCCCAGACCGGGAGGCATTGTGAGTGTTTATTGAGCAAAAACACCTAAAGCTCCATGAGGCTCCGGCAGGAGGTGGTAGTGAACCATGCTGTACTCTTTCACCACAACTTTCTCTCACTCTGTTGTACCTGTATTTCAAAGGTTCAGCCCTGTCACACTGTGTCACACTGAATATCCCCGAGAACTACATTAAGGGTACGCGTGTCTGTGGAGTGCTCAGCCACTTGCACGTTAATTTCACGAAGCAGGCTGTCCCGTTGATCGGATCAGCTGGAACCCTCGTCGTCATAACCGACGGAGTGCCACGATATCAGTTACAGCTCAATGCAACCCCGAAAAACTGGTTCATTAGTCAGCATCGTTAGACTGCGGCAGGCGTAATAAGAACAGGTTTATTTGCATATTCAAAACGTTTTCCCGTAAACAAATTTAAAAGAAAGATATATGTGTGTGTGTACATAGGTATACACACACGCACATATATATATATATGATCTCAGGAACAAGCAATATATCACTAAACCTTGAAGTAGAATAATATATTAATTCTAAGTGGAAACTTTATTTATCACAATCTAATTGCAAGGAAACAAAGAAACAGAAAAAGAAGAAAAGCAGGTGGAATTAAGCAGCAAAAGATGGAAGTGGGGAAGTAACGAGCCACATGAGGCAGACTAAATGACACCAACAGGAGACAAAACACAAAGCTCTATCTTTGTCAAGCAACGATGGGAACGTTAGACAATAGTTAGATAATAATACATAGGAGAAAGAAAGAGAGAGATGCATTTGATATGACCCCCTTGCCCCCCACCTCTGACCCCTGTCCAATCAGAAGATGTACTCGACCCAATATTAACCAATCACTTCACAAATATAAAACAAAAGAGACTTTTTTTTTTTGTCCCAGCAAAGTATTTTAGTGTATTTTGATCTGTTGACTGTTCTAGCCGCAAATAACTGGAAAAAAAAACAAAAAAACACCACGTTGCTAAGTAACCATGCCTCTGTGTGTGAGCATGTGTGTGTGTGTGTGTGTGTGTGAGAGAGTGTGCGTGCGTGTGAAGTGACCACACAGCATTTCAACAACTGTACATTATTCAAATAACTGATTCTTTTGCTTGTTCTGATTTCGTTTCTTTCTTTTCTTTTTTTTCCAAAATAATCCATGGCTCTCTCTCTCTCTCTCTCTCTCGACACAGACACAAATAAGCGGTGAAAGAGTGAACTTTTGAAAAACAAAACTAGGTTTTTAAAACTCTGTTTAATTTTAATGAAACAGAAAAAAATTTATATGTATGTATTTGGGTGCAGAACTGGGTGTATGGCTAAGAAGTTCACTTCCCAACCACAAAGTTTGGAGTTCGGTCCCACTATATGTCACCTCAGGCAAATATCTTCTACTATAGCCCCAGGCCAACCAAAGCCTTGTGAGTGAATTTCATAGACAGAAACTAAAAGTTCATTGAGTATATGTGTGTGTTATATATATATATATATATATATATATATATATATATATATATATATATATATATATATATATATATATATATATATATATATATATATATATATATATATATATATATATTCTTTTATTCTTTTACTTGTTTCAATCATTTGACTGCGGCCATGTTGGAGCACCGCCTTTAGTTGAACAAATCGACCCCAGGACTTATTCTTTGTAAGCCTAGTACTTATTCTATTGTTCTCTTTTGCCGAACCGCTAAGTTACGGGGGACGTAAACACAGCAACATCGGTCGTCAAGCGATGGTGTGGTGGAGGGACAAACACACACACATATATATATATATATATGCGATGGGCTTCTTTCAGTTTCCGTCTACCAAATCCACTCACAAGGCTTTAATCAACCCGGGGCTACAGTAGAAGACACTTGCCCAAGGTGCCACGAAGTGGACTGAACCCGGAACCATGTGGTTGGTAAGCAAGCTACTTACCACACAGCAACTCCATATTTATATATATTTCTTTTACTTGTTTCAGTTATTAGACTGCGGCCATGCTGGGGCAGCACCTTTTTTTTTAATGTCTGATACTTATTCTATTTGTCTCTTTTGCCGAACAACTAAGTTATGAGGACGTGAATACACCAACGCTGGTTGTCAAACAATGGTGGGGGGACAGACATACACATTTACGACAGGCTTCTTTCAGTTTCCGTCTATCAAGTCTACTCACAAGGCCATGGTAGAAGACACTTGCTTAAGGTGCCAGGCATTGGGATTGAACCCAGAACCATATGGCTGGGAAGCATGCTTCTTACCATACAGCTATATGTGTGTGTGTGTAAAAAAAGGTTGAATTAGATCCGTCCTATAATTTGGAGATTTTCAAAAAAAGATTTCATATTTTGCTGGTAGCTTACTGGTGTGAAATTGCAAATAAGAAAATTATATTTGTATATGGTATGTTATGTGCATTTACGGAAAGAAATCTTCCACATACTTTTTATGTGGTACCGGCTCTAATGAGTTCACCAAGTAATTCGCAAGACAAGATCCCTCAAATGACTGGGGATGGGGTATTGAGGGAGGTGGCCATAAGCCAGATGTTGACAGATTAAAGTAGGACAAGGGAGACAGAAACAGGTGCCGTGCTGTAAGGGAGAAACATCATTACCCCTCCCCCCACACACACACAGTTGGAAGAGGGGGGCGAAAGGAGGTGAAGGTGTGTCAGGATATACGGGTTATAAATCAATATTATTATTAATTATAGCAAAAACTAAACAACTCCAAAACATGCAGAATCCATTTTACTGCAACTATGCTGTTAACACCTTTGAGAAAGCCACGACCACCACATCCCAATAAAATTAAATTTTGATATCTCCCTAGCACAAGAAAATAACTTTGTACAAGGGGAGATAAGTGAATTGAACCAAACAATATATACCCAGTAGTAATAAACCTAACTAAAATATGTAGAGTGTGTATATATATATATATATATATATATATATATATATATATATATATATACAGGGTTGGCCAAAAGTCACCTGGCAGTAAATAAAAAAAGACCTTTTAATTCCAAGATTAAAACAAAAGAAGTTTTTATGGGACTTCACTAATAAATGAACAAATGTTGAAAAAAAAAACTGATTTTAACTCACGGCATTCAATTATTAAATATTCATAATTGGAATGAATAAATAAAATTGAATATTAAGTATTTAAGAAATTTTGATTTACTGTCAGTTGACTTTTGGCCAAACTTGTATATACATTAGTAGTGGTATATTCTTGTTTAACACAGAACATGGCTAAAATATGTGGGGTATATATACTTCCATAGTAATATTTTGTTGAACAATAAACATAGCTAAAATATGTAGGATACCTCTGCTGGCGACAAAGGCCTCTCACTCAGAGGCAGACTGTATGATGCATGTGTACGAACAGCCATGCTACATGGCAGTGAAACATGGGCCGTGACTGCTGAGGACATGCATAAGCGCGCAAGGAATGAAGCCAGTATGCTCTGATGGATGAGAAATGTCAGTGTGCATACTCGACAGAGTGTAAGTACCTTGAGAGAAAAGTTGAACCTAAGAAGCATCAGTTGTGGTGTGCAAGAGAGACGATTGCGCTGGTATGGACATGTGGCGAGAATGGATGAGGATGGCTGCGTGAAAAAGTGCCACACCAAGCGGTTGAGGGAACCCGTGGAAGGGGCAGGCCTAGGAAGACCTGGGATGAGGTGGTGAAGCACGACCTCCAAACATTAGGCCTCACTGAGGCAATGACTTATGATCGAGACCTTTGGAAATATGCTGTGCGTGAGAAGACCTGGCAAGCCAAGTGAGACCAAAATCCAAGGCCTCTGCCAGGGATGTAGCCAGTCAACTTACACGTAACATTCCTTCATTGGACACTAAACTCCGCTTGCGAAGACCTGTTGAGGCAAGTGAAATCGAAACCGAACTAAATTTGTAGGAACACTAAACTCTGCTTGCGAAGACCTGTTGGGGCAAGCGAAAGCAAAATCGTGATGGAACCTGTACCAGTGGAGCACTAAGAGCACCGTCCGAGCGTGATCGTTGCCAGAGCAGCTGTCTGGCTTCCGTGCCGGTGGCACATAAATAGCACCAGCGTGATCGTTACCAACGACGCCTTCCTGGCACTTGTGCCAGTGGCACGTGAAAAGACAGTCGAGCGAGATCGTTGCCAGTGCCGATGGACTGGCTCCTGCGCAGGTGACACGTAAAATGCACCATTTCGAGCGTGGCCGTTGCCAGTAAGACATTCGAGCGAGATCGTTGCCAGTGCCGATGGACTGGCTCCTGTGCATTTTAGACATTTAACAATGAATATTCTTTTCTCTGTTGGAGTCCACACTAATGACTAATTTTGATAATTTTCAATTTTCAAAAAATCTCTAAAGTGGTGCAAAATGAGTTAATTTCAATAATTTTTTTTTTCTTTAACTGTTTGGTGCATAAATATATCATGAAGAGAGCCACTCCAGCAGATCGTGAAGAAGCTATAGAGAATATTTTATGTTGATTTAATCAACTTTTGTTAATATCATATCATAAGCCATTTTCCCTGATCCTCTTTCATTTGATTTTGGTATTTTGAATTTTTTATGCATTTCCGGTCTTTCTGATATCTAAGAACGGATATTGATGCATACGAAGCTGTTTTCAAATGCAATTTTGGAGAACTGAAGAGGTAAATTCACCTTATCTCAGCTGACTCGTTTGTTTTTTATATTTTCAAAGAGAATGGTAATAATTTTCTCAAATACTGTTCCGATTATGTTATAATGTTTTTTTTTAATGCATTTGGAGAAGTTCATTTGCTTAGCTGTTATAGTTTCTTTGAGGTTGTAAACATTTATAAAAAAATATTGTTTTTCTGAACATCAAAAATGCAGTAAACACTCTTCATTATACCCTCTCCCCAGACACAACAGTATATATATATATATATATATATATATATATATATATATATACTGTTGTGTCTGGGGAGAGTCATTCTCTAATAGTGTCTTATAATTTAACACACTCACCGGTAAAATTTCCACTTATTTCTTTTTTATCTTTCTTAAATTTTCGTTGCGTCTTGCAACCTTTTCAGTTATAAGGCACTAAAAGAGAATGACTCTCTCCAAACACAACAGAATATGCTTCAACACACGAACTCACATAAAGAATCTTGCAAACCAAATCCAAAAACGAAATATATATATATATAATATAGAATGGGACACCCCTCAAGTAATATATATTTTGTTTAAACATAATTAAAATATGTAGGGTATACATACGCCTCTAGTAATATATATATTGTTTAGAACACAAAAATATGTTAGCTGTCAAAGATACAATATCTTGACAGCAAACAGCGGACGTATATAGTTTACTTCATGCTTCAACAGTTCTAAGATTGAAAAAACATCTTCACGAGTAGCAGAAGTATTGAATTAAAAAAAAAAGGTCGAAGTTGTTGTTGGAAAACTGGTGGATAATCTTAGGGGCTTCTACCAAGTTAGTTGCCAGACGTCGAAAAACATAAAAGATGAAGTAAATAGCCTAATTCATTCTACCAAATTCTATTCTCTTTAAAAGAAATCCAAATGTTTTTAGTAAAATACTTTGCATAACTTACCTGTAAGTAGACGTTGCAATTTTCTAAACAGATTTTGTTTTAACTTCAAAACCTTATCAGTATACAAACTCGTCATAATCTTGTTTTTTGGTGGAAATAGAAGCCAATTCACTGACCAAACCACGTTTTTAGTGATTTTTTTCCCACTCCAAGCAAAGAAAGTTTGCCAGTAATTCTTTAATCAACTGAAATTAGCAGAGATTAAGAGAAGGGAGATAACTCTCATAAAACGGAAAGAGACGAATTATCTTTCTTAGAAGACATTATTAGCGTTGCTGTTTTTACCGCTGCTGCTTGCAGGGAGGGTATATAAAGTAACCTGTTTCAAGTCTGAACCACTCAATGATAAAACCATTGGTAAATAGAGAAGTGATGAGTTTCTTTTGTCGTTACATTATTGAACCTCAGTTAAAGCACCTTCAGTTACGTTGTTAATGGGAAAGGCACGAATGTCACAACATTCAAGATTACTTGTCGATGTTTGAAGCCTTGTACCTAGACAACCCTGTTGTAGATGGTAGTTTAGTTTCTAGTCTCAATGGTCGTCTCTAGTCATTTAGTGTTTAAGTCAATCCTAAAAACGGTGTCAGGGGACTTCAAACCCTTTCAATTATGTACAGCGAGTTGGCAGAATTGTTAGCACGCCAGACGTACGTCCTGAGTTCACATTCCACCGAGGTCGACTGTGCCTATCATCTTTTCAGGATCGATGAAATAAGTACCAGTTGAACACCGGGGTGTCGATGTAATCGATTTTCCCCACTTTCCCAAATTCCAGGCATCGTATCAATAGTCGAAAGCATTGAGTCCAGGGTTGGGGTGATGAACCAGCAGAAGCATTAATGTGTCGCGCAAAATGCTTTGCGACATTTCCTCATTATATTCTGAGTTCAAATTCCACTGAAGTCAACTTGACTTTTCATCTTTCCAAGGTCAATCAACTGAGCACTGGGGTTGATGTAATCCATTGATGTATGGTGCTGGGGATTTCAAACCCCTTTTTTGTTATGGTACATTAGCTATAAATATCATTTTATAAAACTCATCCTCTGCCTTCTGAACAGCAGACTGCTAACGAGGCAAAGCATGAGATTTTCTCTATAAAAAAACAAAATGAATTAGTTTTCTTTTTTTTTTTTTTCTTGTTGTGGTGGTAAAAAGATTGCTGATGTCAAGAAATGAAAAGCACACCTTCGTATACTCAAATAAGAGAGAGAGGGGAAATCAATCCCAATATTTAACTGGTACTTTATGCATTGGCATGGAGGCGCAATAGCCCAGTGGTTAAGGCAGCAGACTCGCGGTCATGGGATCCCAGTTTCAATTCCCAGACCAGTCGTTGTGAGTGATTATTAAGTGAAAACACCTAATGCTCCACGTGGCTCCAGCAGGGGATGGTGGCGAGCCCTGCTGTACTCATTCACCACAACTTTCTCTCACTCTTTCTTCCTGTTTCTGTTGTACCTGTATTTCAAAGGGCCAGCCTTGTCACACTCTGTGTCACGCTAAATCTCCCCGAGAACTACGATAAGGGGACACATGCTCAGCCACTTGCATGTTAATTTCACAAGCAGGCTGTTCCATTGATCGGATCAACTGGAACCCCCTTCGTCATAACCGACGGAGTACCATGATACATTGGCACCAAAGAGATAAAAGACAGAGTTGGTCTTGGAACAAATTAACTCAAACAACATTTAAGTAGAAACATGACTGTGTGGTTAAGGGGTTTGCTTTGTAACCACATGGGTTTGGGTTCAGTCCTAAGTCACAGCAACTAGACAAATGTCTTTTACTGCAGTCCTGACAAATGTGCATTTGTGTGTGTGTGTGTAAATATTGATGTCTCATGGCTTTGCTTGAGTGAAATGGTGTTATGATCTATCTTTTACTTGTTTCAGTCATTAGACAGTGGCCATGCTGGGGCCCTGCCTTGAAGAATTTTAGTTAAGCAAATCAACCCCAAGACTTAATTTTTTTTAAACCTGGGACTTATTTTCTTGGTCTATTTGGCCAAACCACTGTCAAGCAGTGGTAGTGGAGGGGGACAAACTCAGACACAAAGACATACACATAAATATATATACAGGCTTCTTTCAGTTTCCATCCACCAAATCCAATCACAAGGCTTTGGTTGGCCTGAGGCTATAGTAGAAGACACTTGCCCAAGGTGCCACACAGTGAGACTGAACCCAGAACCATGTGGTTGGGAAGCAAGCTTCTTACCACACATCCGTGTTTGTGCCACTACTGCATTCTTTCACCTTCTTAACTTCTCCCACCCCAATATAAAGCAGGGTATCCATGTATCTCCTGTATATTAAGACATATGTACTTGTCTCTCTATCATACATTAACCTCTCAGCATCTGGTGCACCTCCTCCTCTCAAATAATCCTACCACCACTTAGTATCAGCAGCGTTTTCCTTTCCTTTTTTCTGTTTTACAAGTTATTCAGCAATCTCACTAGGGGCACAAAAAAAAAAAAAAAAAAAAAAGCATCTGACTCTCTCTGTAAAGTGGTTGGATCAGGAAGGGCATCCAGCCATAGAAATGCCAAAGCTGACATTGGAACTTGGCACAGCCCCGAAGCTCACAAGATTCTGCCAAACCATCCAGCCCATACCAGTATGGAAAACAATTAAAAAAAAACAACATATATATATAAATGCATATATGTGTACATCATCATCATTTAATGTCCGTTGTCCATGCTGGCATGAGTTGGACAGTTTGACCAGGGCTGCACCAGACTGCAGTCTGATTTGGCATGGTTTCTATGGCTGGATGCCCTTCCTAACACCAACCACTCCAAGGGTGTAATGGGTGCTTTTACGTGCCACCGGCACAAGTGACATTTGCGTGACACCAGTATCTGTCATGACTACAATTTCACTTGGCTCAATGGGTCTTCTCAAGTATGGGTGTGTGTGTATGTATATATATATATATATATATATATATATATATATATATATATACAGAGAGAGAGAGAAAGAGAGATGTATACATTCACACTCATATATATATATATGTATATTGGGAAGTGAGTATGGTCCCATGTTCAGCCCCACTGCATGCCATGTTAGGCAAGTATCTTCTACTGCTGCAATGGACCACCCAAAGCGTTGTGTGTGGATTTGGTAGATGGAAATTAAAATAATCCCATCATATAAATGTCTGTGTGTGGTTGGTGTCTCCTTGTCTTGATATCACATCATAGTTGTTATTGTCGTGCAAGCAGAGTCCTTTTGTTTCCAATCTTCCACAGAAACTTGTCTGTCCACATGGAAATATTTGAAATCAAATGACCATTGGTGACAGAGAAGGGCATCCAGCTGTAGAAAACCTGCTTCAATCAATTGCATCTGACCTATACGAGCATGGAGAGTGGACATTAAAAAGATAACAATGATGATGATGATGATATCTAAACCTTGCTTTTTATTATGGTGTTGTAGCACCAGTAACCCATATCTTTGGTTGTTAAGCTCTATAAAACACCATTAAATACTGTTTTATATTGTTCAATTTAATGTTTTTTTTTATGGCCTTCTTGTAAATACAAGGTAAACCAGTGAGGTGTGGTCTGTGAGTGTCAAAAAGCTACTACAAATGTTACAATACTTATAATTTTGATGTTGACATTTAAATCTATGAATGACATTAAGCATGTTAAATATATGTCACACTATAGTCTGTTGCCTTATCATCAGTTATGGGCAATTACAAAATGTTTTGTGCTTCTCTTGTAGCACTCTGTCGGTTACAACGACAAGGGTTCCAGTTGATCCGATCAGTGGAACAGCCTGCTCATGAAATTAACGTACAAGTGGCTGAGCACTCCACAGACATGTGTACTCTTAACATAGTTCTCGGGGTGATTTAGCGTGACAAGGCTGGCCCTTTGAAATACAGGAAGAAATACAGAAACAGGAAGAAAAGAGTGAAAGTTGTGGTGAAAGAGTACAGTAAGGTTTGCCACCACCCCCTGCCGGAGCCTCGTGGAGATTTAGGTGTTTTTGCTCAATAAACACTCATAACACCCAGTCAGGGAATTGAAATCATGATCCTACAACTGTGAGTTCACTGCCCTAACCACTGGGCCATTGCACCTCCACTATGTGCTTCTCTAATATAATAGAATAATAATAATTTTATGACTGTATTGTGTTGAGTGGAAAGTTTTGCAATATTTTGGTGACTATTTGCTTTATTTGTCAAGTTACAACAAAAGCAGCCAAGCATTCAAAGTGGAGGGCCATCATGTTGTACCGTCTGAAGACACTTTTCTGCCAGTTCTTTCATCCCACGCCGATACCAGTTCTTGTCTTTCGCAGTGAAAAACTCCTTCACTGAAGCTTCCACCTCTTTTTGGTCAATGAAGCATCATGAGTTCTGGGAGTGGACTAATAATTCAAGGGACCTGGGCGTGGCCTCAGTTCAATTCCCTCAAGTTCTCGGAGTTTACTCTGAGTCATTTGAGCACCATGAGGTCCTGCATTGTCTTGCTGCACAAGAGATTCCTTTCGATTTACCAATGTCAGATATTTTTGTTGCATGATGGCATGCACCCAATCCAGCTTTTAATGTTTTGACCCCCTGGAACAAACTGATGGCAAATTATCCACTCACAATTCCAGCAGATGCAGAGCATCACCTTGCATTTGAAATGCCCATGTTCAACAACAGGTTCCAGAAGCTGACCCTTACTTAACCCCTGCTTTATTGCACGTTAGGGTTCCAGAAAAATATCCCCCAAGGGTTTATTATTTGTTTCAATTCATGGCTCACTTCCTGCACTCAAGATGCTTCATCAACCATGAAGAGGTGGAGACTTTAGTGAAAGAGTTCTTTGCCTGGAAGGACAGGAGCTGGAATTAGCATGAAGGTCCCTCACAGATACTTCCAACAGACCCAGGGTAGATGAGGCCCTCAAGCTCTTTAGCTGCTCACCAAAGAAAAGGTAACTCCATACAAATCCTACATCCTGATAACTACTGGGTTTGTGGTACTTGTTGCACCGGACCAATACAAGTTGAAGGATGCAAAAGTGAGATTAGTTCTGCACAAACCATGTCCACTATAACAAAAAAAACCCTTCTCTACCTTATGGGGTAAATTAGTGAGCATTTAAAAAAAAAAAAAAAAAAAAAAAAAGACTAAGAGAGCAGACCCCTACAGAAAATCTGGAGGAAGGGACCATAAAGCAAATATGTATGGTTATACTTAACCAATATCTGGCATCCCTGAGGCCAGGCACAGTAGAACGAGTGCTTAACTTACTGGTCTCTCCAGTATTGCCAACCAAACCATATGCACACACACATACACCCCATCATCATCATTGTTTGATATCCACTTTACCAGGTTTGCGTGGGTTTGATGGAGTTTGTTCAGGTGGATTTTCTGCAACTGGATACTCTTGCTTCCACCAACCCTCACCCATTTCAAATAAAGTAATATTCCCCATGGCCAGGTGTTTTTTTCACAGAAGACTGGAAACAAACCCTGCCTGTATATCAGTGACGCTTGTTTAC
This sequence comes from Octopus bimaculoides, assembly GCF_046866305.1. Taxonomy (NCBI): domain Eukaryota; kingdom Metazoa; phylum Mollusca; class Cephalopoda; order Octopoda; family Octopodidae; genus Octopus; species Octopus bimaculoides. The sequence continues at coordinate 108,620,364 of NC_142933.1, forward strand.
AACCATCATGTGATGTCAAGGCAAGTGTTCACACACACATCAACTCTGTCTTTAGTGTCGTTTTGTCATTTTTGCTATATATTCTTTTACTCTTTTATTTGTTTCCGTCATTTGACTGTGGCCATGCTGGAGCACCACCTTTAGTCAAGCAAATCAACCCCAGGACTTATTTTTTGTAAGCCTAGTACTCATTCTATCGGTCTCTTTTGCCAAACTGCTAAGTTACAAGGACATAAACACACCAAGTGTCAAGTGATATATATTCTTTGTGGGTTAATATAGCTACCATATCACTTCATGTAAAGAAAAATCTCTTAACAATTATCACAACTGCCACATAGGAACATTGGTACACATCTCCATTTTGGATGAGAATACACAAGGTTACACAAATCTCTATGGGATCTCTGAGTGAATAAATATACAGTTCATAGGAGGTAACTTATAAGGAAATCTTAATTGTTGTCTCCCCTGCATTAGACCTGGAATCGTTGCAAGGAACTTTGTTCATCATGGATTAATTCTATATATATGATGGGTTTCTTCATTCTCTGCCTACATTGCTTGTAAGACAACAAGGCACATTTATAACTATCACACAATATCAAGACAAGGAGATACAAACATACTCACACACATATATACGATGGGCTTCTTTCAGTTTCCATCTACCAAATCCACTCACAAGGCTTTCGTTGGCCTGGCACTATAGTAGACGATACTAGCCCAAGGTGCCATGGAGTGGGATTGAATCCAGGACCATGTGGTTGGGAAGCAAACTTCTAAACTACAAACCCATACCTGCACCTATAGTGTATATGTAAGAGTATATATATATGTGTGTGTGTGTGTATATACTTTCCTGTTGTAGATAATAGATGAAGGCTCTGTAATTCCTTGCAGAACAACCTGCACAGATTTGTTTTTAGGGATCAAATGCATGTGCTGCACCTTAACTCATTCCTTCTGTCAAACCAACATTATGCAGATGAGCAATGTACCACATGTCACATGTTGAAGCGATTGCAGAGCAACTCAAGATGACAAGTTTTGCTCAAGAACAATGTAACATCTGGTCCAGGAATTGAAACTACAATCTCATGATTGCAATTGCAGCCCCATCACCTCTGGGCCACATCCCTTCACTCTCTCTATACACAAATTCTTTTACCTTCTACTGATTGCAGTCACTAGCCTGTAACCCTGCTTTATGGCACTGCACCTTCAAAGTTTTCATTGTTCCCATCAACCCCAACACCTATTTGTTTTGCTTCTGGCCCTGTTCCATACTGAGTGTCTAACTTACCTTTGTGTATTTTACGTTTTTAATTGATTGTCTTGTGTCAGTCAAAAGAACACAAATATTAACATAAACACACACAAACTTCTTTCCCATGGTTGCTTGTGGCAGACAAAACTATACACTGGGCTAGAACCCTGAAGCACATGCTTGATAACCAAACCCCTTAACTGCACAGTCATACCTGTCTCTGTAAATACACTATATACAGGGTACGATGGATAAATTGCTGCCATTTTATATTTTTAATTTTGCACATGCACATTGTTTGCTTTTGATTTTGTCGACTACACAGAATAGTTGGGTCAGTTGGGCACCGCTTGTGAGAAAAACAACACCATGACGCAATTCACTTTGCCAGAAATTTAGAAATGACATGCTGTACTGCTTGGCACTCGCATTGGAAGCTCTAACATGAATATTTTAGAGTGTTTGGTTGTCAATCTGAGTACATGTACTGAGAATGATAAAAATCAAACATCCAGTAAACACTATAGTGTTTGGAGTGATCACTAGTGATAGCAATGTTATGCCTACATTCATCTTCCCACATAGCCTCAGACTCAACACAGAGGCCTACATCAAGTGCCTGGGTCAAGAGGGCAGCTGCTGGAAGACCCTACGTCTGGCAACAGGACTCTGCACTGTGCCACATAAGCAGGAAAATCCTTCATGGCTGTCAGACAATTTCTGCGACCACATCACCCATAGCATCTGGCCACCTAACTCCCTAGACTGCAACTTCCTTGATTATTATGTGTGGGGCACAGTTGAGCGAGAAACCAACAAAACTCCTTGTAACACCAAAGAATGCAAGGATTATGGCAGCATTCACCAACTTAAACAAGGAGACCGTCCAGAAGAGTTGCAGGAGATTCCAAAGTCATCCAGAAGCCATGGTTGAAGCCAATGGTGATTTTATTGAATAAATTTACTCTTTAATATTTCAAGATATTTTTATGCAATTTTGGTAAATATATCTGTTAAAATGAGATGTCAGTGTTATTTTCATTTTTGCATAATTTAGACGACAGTTTATTCACCGCACTCTGTATATAGTGGTTAGGGTATTACACTCATGGGCCCAATTCCCAGGTCAGATGGCATGCTGTATTCTTGGGCAAAACACTCCATTTCCTGTTAACCCTGGGATAGAATGTTCTTCTGATCAGGAGGAATGCATACTGGCCTGTTCGCCTTCCCAATGGAAGGAGAGGGGAGTGTATTTGAAAGCTAAAGCAATGTGAAGCACATTGTGACCAGTGATGTGTAACAACATCCAAATCTGGTCAATACCACGATATATAAAAACATACATTCACATGCACACACACAACCACATTCATGTATATTTGTATATATTTATAAACACACACGTCAGTGTTTTTAATCGGCAAAGATGTATATATGCACACACACACGGCCATTGCCAGTATCGCCTGACTGGCCTTCGTGCAGGTGACACGTAAAAGCACCTACTACACTCTCTGAGTGGTTGGCGTTAGGAAGGGCATCCAGCTGTTGAAACTCTGCCAAATTTAGATTGGAGCCTGGTGTTGCCATCCGGTTTCACCAGTCCTCAGTCAAGTCGTCCAACCCATGCTAGCATGGAAAGCGGACGTTAAACGATGATGATGATGATGATGATGATATACGTTCGTTTACACACATACATCTACATTCATATGTGTTCATACAGTTATACAATCTCTCTCACACATACACATCTACAGGCACTCACACACATTCAAATTTTTTAACAAAGATGTAGAAATCTATCTATATCTACCTATCTATATGTAGCATACTGTTTCAATATTGGTGGGATTAAGTATCCAGTGAGAGATAAATATCATTTAATGCACACAGGGCTTAAATTGGAGCTGCTATTAGTTCCATGCCTCTGAAAATATGACATTCAGACAAGTTTGTAAAGTGTGTTGAGTATAGTCTGAATGATTGCTTGGAAATACACATCATGCTATACAAGTTTGTTCGATCCTCAAGTTTTCAGAGGCATGAAACAAATGGTAGCTTGAATTTAAGCCCTGTATTAAATGACACACACAAGTATGTGTTTTTAATCAACAAAGCTGTAGAAATACACACACACATACTTCTATGCATACACATGCACTCCCACACATCTATAGTCGTGTATTCATAGACATTTATACACACATCTGTTTTGTAATCAACAAAGCATTAGAAAAATATATACATGTATCATTTAATAAACAAAATTACAAAAGAGCTAGCAATAGTTTTATGCTTTAAAATACATGGCATGTTATATAAATCTGCCAATTTATTGTATCTTTAATGCATGAAACTATCAGCTTGTTTTTTAATTGTGTATATGAAATGATATTTGTCTCTCACTGGATGAAGTACTTTTTGTGTTGATCCTATCTAGAATGTAAACTATATATATATATATGTATATATATATATATATATATATATATATATATATATATATACATACACAAACTTGCATGCACATACACACACTCCCACATATGCGTTTATACACACTCATCTGTGTCTTTTAATTGATAAAGCTGTAGAAATAGAAACCATACAGAAATATAATTAACTGAAAAATAACAAAAGGTTTTGTTTTTTTAATGAAAAGAAAAGAAACATTTTGTTTATGAAACAGAAATATGTTAAATGATGATAATTAAAATATACTTCATTATGAAACAAGTTTGTTTGTTTTTTCTTTAAATATTTCTTTGAGAAAATAACAAGGAAATGTTGAGAGCTGCTGGATTTGACGAACTGTCTCTCGTTTTCTGAAAATGACCTCGTTATGATAACGAGGCACGGAGATGAAAGGTGATGGAAAATGAGATGAAAATGGCAAAAAATGGAACCATCAATGGGCTAGGAGTTAGTTAGATGTAGATTCGGTGATGTTCATTCAGAGAATGGAACGAAGCAATAACCCTGCACCCCCCACCCTGCTATCCCAGAGGAAAGAGAAAAATAAAGGTAAAAGACTTGAGAAAGCTGGTGTTGGTGAGAATATAAAGAGAGTAAGGTGAATATACAGAGAGAAATAAGGATGGAAAAGTGGTTTTTAAATAAGAGAGTACTGTAATTAACTTGAAGCATTGCAATGTGTAAATGATATAAATATTTGTAAGATTTTCAAGAAGACCCTTTCAGCATTGCAGGTGAAAAGTTTGGCAAAATATGTAAGGTGATGCGAATAAATAAAGACAAAAACAAGATGATGTCTTATCTTGGTTGTTTAATACTGCTATTATCACATATAAGATAGAAAATGATCCAACATACCAGAATGGCCAGCTTATGCTAACACTTTTTCTCCAAACACATGGATTATTTTCTATCTTATATTTGACAAGGGGAACCTTTTCCCAAAATATTATATAGAACCATTATACAACCTATGTAGGGTGATGCACTATCTTGCCTTTGTCTTCATAGTTTGCTAAACTTCTCACCTGCATTGCTTAAAAGTTTTAAATAAGATGAGAAAGAAACGGTGATAAAAAGAGGAAAGTGAGTGATTGAAGAGAGAGGGGAGTGAAGAAAGACTGATGAAGACAGAAAAGATGGAGTAGGAGGCGAAATGGGAAAAATGTGAAATGAGAAGAGAAGCAACATGGGTGTAGTGAGAGGAGCAATAAACCAAGTTGGTGATGGGTGGAGTGGAGAGAGAAAGGAAGAGGGTGAGAGGGAGGAAGAGAGAAGGAGAGAGATTATAATTAAAAAAATGAGAAAATTAGAAAGAAAAAAGTTGTAGGGGGAAAGAGAGGGATATGTAGCAAAAGAGAGTGGGAGGAGAGAGGGAGGGAAGCGATAAATTCAAGAAAAAACTGAGAAAGAGAGGAATGTATAATGATTTGTAACAAAGACACATGACCAGAAATCAATTAAATCACATCTCAGTCTAAGACTGGTTCCTTATTTTGATCAAACGGCAAGTATGAAGCAAACATTTGACTCCCACCGGTATTTAAGTTCAGAAAGATAAGAGATTAACTAAATCCTCCGAGTTGGTAGATAAAATTCATTGATCGATTTAAAAATCCTCATCTGGTCTTTAGATGACTTTAGCAGGTCCCTTTTGTTGCACACAATTTGGGCCATATGAGGATAACTTTGTCCCTTCTTTCCATTTGTCAGAGTAGCCTTAAAGACTCAAAAGGATAACCCTTTGCCAGGAGGCCTTGAGTAGAGAGGGCAGTCATTGATGAGGTCACAAATCACATGACTAACTTGCACACACTCCATTGGTCATGATGATAAAGGTTCCAGTTAATCCAATGAATACAACAGCTTGGTCATGAAATTAACATACAAGTGGCTGAGCACTCCACAGACACATGTACCCTTGACATAGTTCTCTGGGAGATTCAGCATGACACAGAGTGTGACAAGGCTGGCCCTTTGAAATACAGGTGCAACTCATTTTTGCCGGCCGAGTGGACTGGAGCAATGTGAAATAAAGTGTCTTGCTCAAGGACAGAATGCGCCGCTGGGAATTGAACTCATGACCTTACAATCAGGAGCGGAATATCCTAACCACTAAGCCAGGTGTCATCACATTGACTAGCTTAACTGACTGAATGATTGGCTGAACAATTAATCAAACAATCAATTACTTAATTGGTTAACTAGTTAAACCAATTAACAAATATATAATAAAGAAGTGAATTACAACCAAGGCATGTGTTTATTATTGGCATAATGATACTCCCAAGATACAACAAAATACTAGTTGAATTGTCAGAGTGTTGGACAAAATGTCTGTATGTTCTGGCTCTATATTATGAGTTCAAATCCTGCTGAAGCAAACTCTGCCCTTCATTTATTTTTGGGTTGATGAAATAAAGAAGCAGTCAAGTACCGAGTTTAGTTTAAATCAACTAAGCCCTTCTTCACTGAAATTTCGGGCCTTGTGCCTGCGTAAGAAACATTTAAAGGTTAAGAAGACGGGTGAGAAGGGAAGTAGAAAGTGTTGGGGGGGTGTAACAAAATAAAGGAGGAGCAGTTAGAGGAGAGAAAGAGAGTGAGAAGAGAAAAGGATGTAAATGAAGTGGAGGATTAGTGGGAGGAAACAAAGGGAAGGGGTAGGAGAGGATAAGAGTAATAGGGTGAGTAATAAGGATAGAGGAGTGGTAGGAGATGAAGAATGGAAGTAGTAGTAAAGTGCAAAAGTAGTGAGAGGGGAAGAGAAAGGGACGTTTAAAAGTAGTAGGAGGAGGAAGGGGAGGTTAAAAAAGAGTGTAACAAATTTAAGAGGTGGGAGTTGGAGGACAGGAAAACATGAGGGGCGGGGAGGGGCAGTAACAAAAATATAAAGTTTGGAGAATTGGTGGTGAATGATGGAGATATAACGCCGCCGCTGATGAAGATGATGATGATGATGATGGGGATGATGATGATGATGATGATGATGATAATGGTCATGCAAAGGCAGTATTAGTGTCTTAAATGATGTAAACATTTCTGAACATAATTTATAGTCAAATATGTACAACGACGAAGGTGAGACAGAAACAGTAACACGGTAACAGGTTTAACAACATTGTTTCTTGTGTGACCTTATGTATACGTATATATAAATATATATACATACATGGATGTGTACACATATGTATATATATATATATATATATATACATGCATACATACATATGTATATACACACACATATATACATATATAATTCACACACACAGGCATACCAAAGTATTTATATGTATAAATACTAAATAGATTGACAATTTCAACATCATATTTCTTTTTTTTTTTTGTTGTTGTCTTTATATTATATTATATATAATATTATATACACAATATCCATGAATAATAACAATTTTTTTCACTTTTTTTTGTTTTTTGTTATAAAAAAAAATCATTAATTTTTAATATACAGTCGAACAAGGAGCGACGGGCTGGAGACAGTGGATTCTGACGTCTACCTCAACGATTTGATATGATTCTCGACTGAAGATGCAGAATGCTGCGAAAGACTGATTCTGTTAAGAATTTAATGGTTTGCCTGATAAAGTTTATTGTGCCATACCCCGTTTTGTCTTGACATCTGTCTATTGCAATTGGTAAGAGAGAATGGGACCATTCCCAGTTGGTGTGAGCTGAGGAGTAAGAATTCTGCAGAATGATGATACACCTGAATAAGGGGACATGATAGAGAATTTTAAGCCCATAACACAGATTTAGAGATTTGGGTATAAAAGTGCTCGTCAAAAAGGTTGGTGCTTGTTGTGGGTCATATAATCAGAGATGCACAAACTTGCGCAATCCCTGCTAAATCTATTTGTGACCTCCTCCACTTTATGTGATAAATCAAGGAACAGGTTAGTACTAGATCTGGCTTTGATGGGGCCTTGATCAGTTTAGATCAGTTTGAAAGTAGATGGCATTTCAACAAAACTATTTCCAGTGCTGTCTTTAGAGGCTGTTTAGTTACAATGTACGGCAGCATTTCAATGGTGGTCAGACTAAAATGGTTATCTTTAGGAACCATTTCACATGGCACATTCAGTTAGCCAAGGGTATCCTCTCTTGTCCCTTCTTCATGTTTCTATGCTAAAGCTGTTGTTACAGAGGTTGAAGATTTTGAAGAGCATCCTGCTTGAAATGAGACACAGCAAAGTCATGCTTGCATATGCTGACATCACCATAATTAGTGTCAGACATTGAAAATTATGAGGTGGGTGGCCCCAGGAAATTAGGGAAGCATGCATTAACTGGAACAAGTTGGTAGGCTTGCAATTCCTTAATGGGCAATGGAAATACAAATACATGCTGAGCATTGGTTTCTGCAACTGGGTCCAGAAGCCCATATTAAACTGAGAAAGGTTTGGTGGAAGTGTCTCGCAAGTCCATTATTGTGGGGATGTTCTACCATCTGACTTTCATGTGTTGTCTCAAGAAACATGTAACTATACTGGACAGTATGCTCTTTCACTTCTTGTGGAAAGGGTAGAGCCTGTCTCTTTGATCCTGGTTCAAGTGCAGTCCAAGGCTGCACATTTCGCATGTGCAATGTTGCTGGGTACCGACCACACTCTACTAGCTGGAGCACGTGGTCAGTGGACCGTCAACTGTGGCATTTTATAGAGGGTTAATGGAGGGTATGTATGGTGATAGCTAGGGAGAAATTCTGAGCATAAATGAGAACAGTCTGAGAAGTCTCTTGAGGAAGAGATTCAGACTGAAGAATATGAATAATTTCCAAATGTTTTTGGCCTGATATTGCAACAGGATGACTTTGTCTGCTTGGGATAATCTCTACTGGTTTGATTGTTGAGCTGCCAACAACCAAACCTCTTTGTGATGTGCATAGGTTGATGAAATCATCAGACATTCATTTGTTCAGGATCTGTGCAATGGGTGCATGTCGGACAACCATTATATATTGGATGGATCCAGTTATCAGCTGAGTCTATTGTGAAGATTGACACGTTACTTTCCTTTTTGGTGGTTACGTTGAAGAAACTTGTATGGTGAACACAGCTGAAAGGTTTTATGAAGATGTTTTTCCTCTCCAGACAAACTCTCACCAACTTCTTCATGGACCATTTGAAGAGAAAGGAGAGGGTAGAGAGAGAGAGAGAGAGGTGTTGCTCTTCAGTAAATTTCAAGAAAGGTGGGTAAAGAAGGAGAAATTGGTGTGGCATAAACAGGCCTATTCTATATGGTTGTAGGTTGGTGACAAGACTTGGGAGATATGTCGAGGTAATTCGGCATTATATGTAGAATGTCCCTGAATCTTTCGATGTGGCTGTTATGTTGCTGTATAGTTATTGCAATTTACTGTTATCTGTTTGTTTATGTGATTTTATTATTACCATTGTTCATACATCACCCTTTTACTTGATGTGAATAAATCCCCTCTGTTTCTTGTTTGTTTTGCTTTTGTTCCCAATGTCTTGGCCCCTTGTACACAATAAAAGGAATTGTTATTATTATTATTATTATCATTATTACTATTATTATTAGGTGAGAGTGAGTGGCATAAATGACAAGAGTGAATAGAACCACTCTAAGCTTATAACTATAGGTTGGAGAGGGTGCTTGCCTTTGGGTCTCAGGGTGATCTTGAGATTTGTGGGCTTCCCAGATTAACCCTAGATAGAGGTCATCCACTATCAAGAGGATTGCTTTATCATATTCATATACCATGACTACAGGTATTTCATTCATTTTTTTTTCTCTTTTCATCTGATATTAAATGTCCACAATTAATGTAACTCTTTGTGGTTGTCCCTTAACTTTTGTCTTAGTGCCAAATAAAAGAAATTATCATTATTATTATTATTATTATTATTATTATTATTATTATTATTATTTACTGCTTAAGGGTTGTATGCCACTTAATTCTTCGGCTCTTCAAGTTGAGAACAATAATTTGCTCTTATAGAGATTTGCTTTTTGATGATTTTTTTTCTGTTTTTTTCATCTTGTTGTGGAATCCAGGATCCTGGGGAGTAAGAGGGAGTGGGGAAAACCAAAACATTCAAAGAAAACCATATTTTTTTTTTTTGCTTCTTGCCCCCATTGGTGAGGGGGCATGCAGCTGAGCAAAAGAAAAAAAAATTGTCTGAAAAAAAAAAAAAAAACTATATACATGGCATCAATTTCGGTAGCTGGGTCACAGGAGAGTATAAAAGGAGGGAATACAAGCGACAAGGAAAGGAGGGAGGTTGCTACTGAAAGCCTCCTCCTCACATCTTTCAATAAGGGACACCTCTTTTTCTTTCAGTTAACAACACACCCACCACCATCACCGCCACCATCACCACCACTATGACGTTTGTGAAGATGAAATGATTATCATTGTTATTACACAGGTTGGGTCAGAAGAACCGGTCAGACAGGTTATGAATGGAGCTCTTAATCCAACCGAGACAGGAAAAGCTTGAAAAAACATCCGCAAACTGACTGAGCTGCCAAAATGGCAGAGAACAAGAGAAGGGAGACTGACCCACAACAACAGCACCACTAACAGTAACAACAACAACGGCAACAACAACTGAAACTCGAAATGACAACAGAACCTGCCACCACAAAAGCCTTCCAGCAGCACCCACACCCCTCTAGCAAACTTCAAACACACACACACACACTCTCTCTTAAACACACACATACACATGCCTTCCAGCCTCCTTCAGCCTCCACCTGATCATGTGATGAAGTGGAGACAAAAGAACTGTTATAAAAGATTTTTGATGGGTGAAGAGAAAAAAAATCAGAGGCAAAGGAAAAACATAAATAATAAATAAAAAAATCTGCCCCAAGCTGGAAGGTTTGATGCACATACATCACCACCACCACCACCACCAACCAAAGTCATAACCACAACAACAGAAGTAACCAGAAAACACCACACAAACACAAACACAGCAACAACAACAACAACAACAACAACAACAAGAGCAACCAACAGCCAAATTCACAAAACAAAACTGTGAAACATCTCTGCAACTTCACAGTGGTGAATAATTAATGAGGAATTCTCAGAAGACTTAGATTTCGGTCTGTGATGAAGCCCAGGATTTTGGCCAGAGCTTGCCCCAGTTTCCATGACTGAGCTGACAACACTCCCTGCTGGACACAACATTGGTTCGTTGCAGGGTTAACTTCCTAGATATTACAGGGTTGCTAATTTCTGCAGCTGAGTGAACTGGAGCAACGTGAAATGAAGTGTTTTGCTCAAGAACACAATACACTGCCTAGTCTGGGAATTGAAACCATGATCTTGTGATCATGAATTCAACACTCAAACCATTGGGCCACATGCTTTCACTTTCAAAAGAAAATGACCAAAAAAAAAAAATACAAAAAGAAGAGAGGGCTTTGACAGGACAATATCAAATAAACATTAAAATGTCAACAGAATTTTACTGTATTGAAAAAGAAATTTCACAGATAAACAGGGGAATTTTCCAGGACACTGTGGACAAGAGCTCTTGAAAGGGGTTTCCAAGGAATAATCCCTTCCCACTGTATAACCAATCCTTCTACACAACCAGAATAAGTGACCTCCCTCATTTCTTTTCTCTGGCCAACATAGCTATATTCACAGTAGGAAGTATAAATGCATGTAGCCTGGGGTTGGCTTGGAGGCCAGGTCAGCTTGGAAGCTCAATGAACTCAGGTCACTAGATAAAGATCCAGTAGCCACTGGCAAGACGAGAATTTCCAACACTGATAAACTCACAAAACTTTTTGATGATTACAAGGCGTATGTATCTTTCGACTGATCTGGATCAGGTGGCAAGATAATAGTGTTGTTTCAGAAAGGTTTGAATCCTAAAGTAAAAATGATCTGCAAACTGGGAGGGGCAGCTAAGCCTTCATGACTGGCAACCGTTTATGTCTCAATTGAGGCAAAGTGGCCAGATTTCTTCAGAGGTGTTTTTCAAACCACACTCTTTAGCACAAGCAAGAAACTGGAACATTTTAGACACATGTTGGGATTGTGTGAGGTTAGATGAGAACAGAGAGAGAGATGGACACATACAAACATCACTGTAATGGTGTAGGTCTCTACAGCTTATTTCTTTGACGGAGCTACAGTCCTCAGTCAAGCAAATACCAACACTGTGTGCCTGACATCTGGAATGTTGTTAGGTATTCATGGCCCTCCACCAGTTGACCGATGCAGCTAGTGCAACTTCCACATCAGTGTTCAAATGCGGACTATTGGTGGGGAAGAGCAAAATTGTTTTGGAGAACTCTAGGCACCAGCAAGAATCAACTGGATGGTTTGTTCCAAAGGATTTCAGAAGTCCCTCGGCTGAGCTCTTCCAAGAAGCACAAAGAACAATGAAACCATTTTGCAAACATATTCAGTGTTTAAGTATAACTGACTTGTGGAGTTTTGTTGCAGATCTGTGGTCACATCTAGGACGGATCCAGCAACTGGCCAAGTCTATTATGATGGTTGCCCTGTCACCCTTCCTTCGGCCAGTCAGGGCAGCAGTTTTTCTCTGTCTGGTAGCTTTGGTAAAAGAGGTTGAGTGGGTGATATGACTGAAAGGATTGAGAATAGATACTCTCCTCTTTGGCCAAGCTTTCAAAGACTTTTCAAATTCCATTTAAAGGGAGGAATATGAGGAGGAGAGGGTAAGGCTGGGAAGGAAGGCAAGCTGGGGAGGAAGGCGAGGCTGGGGAGGAAGGTGTGTTGCCTTTCAGTAAATTTGATGAAAATTGGGTGAGAGTGGCAAGTATGGCTTGACTGTATGGGCCTGTTTCCAACATGTATTTGTAGACCAAAGAATATGGCTGGGAGAGGGCATTTCCCTTGATAGTCAGGGTAATCCTAGATCTATGGGGTTCCTTGATTAACCCTAGGCAGCAGTCCTCCTTTTGGGGCATTACCATATTTTGTATGTTTTCCATTCATTTCATTTCGTTTATGTAGATCCTTACACTTGTCTCCTCATCCGTCACCCTTGTGGCAATAATAAAGAAATTATTAATCATCATCATTATTAATATTATTATTATTATTATTATTATTATTATTATTATCATTGTTCTAATCATCATAACTCTTTATTCGTGAGAAAAGAGAAAGATACCTGTTTGTTTGCTTATTCGTTTTTTATATATTTTGTTGTTTTGTGATTTTGTTTTTTAAGTTCCAAATTGAAATTTTAATACCAAATTTTTTTTTTTTTAATTTTTTCCCCCTAAAATTCAATTCTTCCTCAATTCAGAGAAAATTTGTCCTTCATTCAAAAAAATTGTTCAGTTTTTTGTTTTTTTTTTAATTTCAGCATTTTCTGTTCAAAATTATGAGATAATGGGGAAAAAAAAAACAAAAAACAAAAAAAAAAAAAAACTCTTCCAACTTTTTTTTTTTTTCTACCCAATTATTCGCTAAGAGATCATGCTAGGTGGAGTGGTGCCATGACCCGGTGGCACCTGAGCAGCGCCACTCATGTCTTTTCTCTGGGAATTGTCTGATTGCTGAACTGCAAAAACAGTGGAGTTTTGGGCTGCAGCAGTTACATGTCCTACCTGATGTGCGTTTGGAAACGTCACTTGCAGCGACTGTGTTTTTAGCTTATTATTACCAACTGGTTTTGTTACTACCTTGCTCCCGCTGCTTGACTTGATATGCGTGTGTGATGACAGTATGTGTTGCTGTTGTTGTTGTTGACTGCCGCCAGTTTTACTGTTATTTTTGTTACCTGCTGTTATAGTGTGCAATGCTGATGTTGCTGGTGTAGCTAATGTTGGCGATGAAGTCGATGACTTTGTACTGTTATTGTTATTATTACTGCTGTTGCCCCTGCCTGTCACAACACTACCCCCACTGTTGTTGCTTGACGTCTGAGCTTTGCTGCCACCGGCTGATGAAGAAGATGAGGTCGCTGAGTGACGAGCTTTGCTGCTGTGGACATTAGCAGCTTGATTCGACTTGTGTGATCGATGGCTTGAGCCCTGAGCCCCGTGTCGAAGATTGGTTGAACTTTTATCTGTGAACAGAGAAAACAACAAAGATTATTTCAGGTTCCCAAAACTTCTGAGATTCTCAAATTAACTGCCACCATTTAACAACTGCTTTTTTTTTCCCATGCTCACAACCAGCTTTGGCCTATCAGCTTTCATGGATGGATGGGAGGTAAGAAAGCTGAGAGAAGAAACTATGCACAGGTTTTGAAATTGAGAAGGAAGAGGAGGAGGAGGAGAAGAACTGAAGAAGAAGAAGAAGAACTGAAGAAGAAGAAGAAGAAAAGAAGAAGAACAAGAAGAAGAAAAACTGAAGAAGAAGAAGAAAAAAAGAAGAACTGAAGAAGAAGAACTGAAGAAGAAGAAGAACTGAAGAAGAAAAAGAAGAACTGAAGAAGAAGAAGAACAACAACAACAACAATAAGAAGAAGAAGAAGGAGGAGGAGGAATGATTACAAAGGACATTAAAAAAAAGCCCGTTTGTGTTAAAATAACGAGTAGAGATAAAAAGTTTGATGAGAAGCTGTTGAGTTTGCTAAATTGGTGCAGATTGCTACTTACCAGAGGGGGACGGTATTATTCCATTGAGTAAAGGAGATGATGCAGTGACTTGGGGACTCACTGAACCCTACAGAAAAAAAAAAAAAGGATAAAAAATTAGATAAAATTGAAAACTTACAATTTTGACACAAAAACTAAAAGAAAAGACAGCCACAAGGAGAGCAAAAACTTGTCACTGTTTTTATTACATATTAGATAAAAACCACAACTTCAAACACATGGTGGACCCTAGAGGTCAGCCTATCAGAGATGACAGGGTCCCTTCTAGATTAAAGTGAGATTGGAAGTTTGAACAATTAAAAGATACATATATAGGCGCATGAGTGGCTGTGTGGTAAGTAGCTTGCTTACCAACCACATGGTTCCGGGTTCAGTCCCACTGCGTGGCACCTTGGGCAAGTGTCTTCTACTATAGCCTCGGGCCGACCAAAGCCTTGTGAGTGGATTTGGTAGACGGAAACTGAAAGAAGCCTGTCGTATATATGTGTATGTGTGTGTGTGTGTGTGTGTGTGTGTGTGTTTGTGTGTCTGTGTTTGTCCCCCTAGCATTGCTTGACAACCGATGCTGGTGTGTTTATGTCCCCGTCACTTAGCGGTTCGGCAAAAGAGACCGATAGAATAAGTACTAGGCTTACAAAGAATAAGTCCTGGGGTCGATTTGCTCGACTAAAGGCGGTGCTCCAGCATGGCCACAGTCAAATGACAAACAAATAAAAGAATACAAGAATGTGTGAAGGTTTGTGCCTTCTAATCTTGATGATGATGATGATGATATCCTGCATTAAACCATTATTTCTTCCACAATATTAACGTACCTCCACCCCTGTTTCTTCAACTACGAAACAATACCATTGCAAATGTCCTCCACCCTTTTCATTCTCACTAAAGTATTTACTAGCTCCCAGCATAAACATTCCTTTAAAGATGAAACAAAATGGAAAAGGTGTCTTCCAATTTTTGCTACTACCATCGAGATCTACACCGAGGTCTGCATCTGCAGTCGGCTTCACCTGGGCTCGTACAAACATGGCACTAATTTCCATGATAGAATGTAAAAGCAATAGAAAAGAAAGAGAGAATGTTTGAAGACAACCAGACAAGAAGCACTTTGATCTCTCAAACAATAACAAATACATTATTTACATTTGACAGATATTTGTCCTCATCTTGTTTGTTGTTAACACAATGTTTCGGCTGATATACCCTCCAGCCTTCATCAGGTGTCTTGGGGAAATTTCGAACCTGGGTTCTCATTCCTAAGGTATTTTTCGATGTTGTTATTATTATTATTATTATTAAGGTCACTGCCTGGAACTGAACTTGGAATCTTAGGGTTAGTAGCCCATGCTCTTAACCATTACGCTATATGCCTGCTCTTAACCACTACACCATATGCCTGTGGGCATATGGTGTAGTGGTTAAGAGCGTGGGCTACTAACCCCAAGATTCTGAGTTCGATTCCAGGCAGTGACCTCAATAATAATAATAAAAACACATCGAAAAATACCTTAGGAATGAGGACCCAGGTTCGAAATTTCCCCAAGACACCTGATGAAGGCAGAAGGGTATATCAGCCGAAATGTTGTGTGAACAACAAACAAGATGAGGACAAATATCCATCAAATGTAAATAATGTAAATAATGCACATAATTCCTCATCTCTTAAATATCGAACTGAATAACAAATACATTTATATTATTTTCCCCCAGCAAAATTCTAAACAAATTACTCTAATTGTAATCTTGATAAAATTGTTTAGCATCAAAAATAAGTTAGAAAAAAGAAAGGGTGAGGGACTTTTTGTCAGGTTTAATGCAACTAAGTGAAGTATGAGTGTGTGTGTGTGGGGGACACAAAACATTTGAATAATGGTAAAAATAAAGCAAAAATTTATCATATATCAGGAAGTTAACCAACAACAGACAGACAAGATTAGAACCTACAACTTCTGATATTTCATGATAGATAAGTAAAATGGTTGCAAGCCAGTCTGATTTACAAGAAACTCATTCACTTTATTACATTGCTCATCGCCTATAATAATTAAATATAATATTAATTCTAAATATTTCATTCATAAAAAAAAAGAACACACACACACACATATATATATTTACTTTATGTGTTAACAAGGCTACCATTGGTTTCATGCAGAGAGAAATCTCTCAACAATTATCAAGCCTTCCACATAGAACATTGGTAATTGGAGGGAGAGAGAGAGAGAGAGAGAGAGAGAGAGAGAGAGAGAGAGAGAAAGAGAGGGTGTGTGTGTATGTGTGTGTGTATATAGCAAAGAGTAATTCTGAAATTTAAATGAATGTTTCCTAATAGTAAAATAGTAAAGTATTATTAATGAAACCACCTCGTTAAGCTGGAAGTCAGAATTGTAATCTCAAAACAGATTTTCTTTCAGCCTCTGGGAGCAGTTTTATGATTGTAAACAAGACTCAAAGCTTTGTTCAATTTGTGAACTGGGAATTTAGATGTGTAGTGGGTTTTCACTGCAGTCATTGCTAAACCAGTGAATAAAGTTGTCTTGGTTGTTTCACCTTCATCCTTTCGTTACCATATTTGTGTTGGAAAACACTGTCTTTGTTTCAATTCTTTTTGAAAATAATGGTGAATTTCATAAAATCACTTTTGTCACCATGAATTTGGTGTTTGGAACATAAATTAACATGAAATTTTGATAGATCACATTAAAACTTCACAGAAAGAAAGATGGTCTCAGGCAAGTTGTATCTAGAATTAAATATTGTTCTGTCTCTCTTGTAGATGTACAAACATTATTTACATTTGACAGATATTTGTCCTCATCTTGTTTGTTGTTAACATTTCAGCTGATGTACCCTCCAGCCTTCATCAGCTGTCTTGGGAAATTTCGAACCTGGATTCTCATTCCTAAGGTTTTTTTTCGATGTCATCATTATTATTATTATTATTATTATTCAGGTCACTGCTTGGAATCGAACTCGGAATCTTGGGGTTAGTAGCCCACACTCTTAATCACTATGCCATATGCCCGTGGGCATAATAACATCGAAAAATACATTAGGAATGAGAACCCAGGTTCAAAATTTCCCCAAGACACTTGACGAAGGCTGGAAGGTATATCAGTCGAAATGTTGTGTTAGCAACAAACAAGATGAGGACAAACATCCGTCAAATGTAAATAATGTACATAATTCCTCATCTCCTAAATATAGAACTGTATGTACAAACATTGGCCGGAAGAAGTGCTCTGTAGCAATTCAAACCTGTCCTGCTTGTTTTTACTAATACCAAAGCATGAATATCACAGCAGAAGAGTTGCATAAATGCACCAGGGTGACATAGTTTCAATCCTAGGTTTAGCATGAATATTTCACTGTTGTTAACTTAAACTTGCATAGTTTGGTAATTAATAACATAATAAAAGTACTAGTTATATACCGAAATTGATTCAATCAAAAAGAAGTTTAATTTGTGCCAAGTTCAAAGAAATCTAATAATAAAGAAACACAAACTCTTTGCCCTGTACAAAAGAAATCTTGTAAGAAATTGTGGCAAAGTTCCTGCTCAGTTTTGAACCAATGCTCTCAGATTTTCCTAGCTTGGAGCTATGATCTACCATACTGCTGTAAAAGGCAATGTGTCACCATAAAAGGCATTAACATTTATGTGAATATGACTCAACCAATCAGAACTGGCCGATTTATTATGGTTGATGCAGTGAATTTTAAAAGAAATATGCAAAGTTTTCTGCTAAGTAACTCGAATGAATGTTCTAGAAACTTTTCCTTACAGTAATAAAAAGCTGGTGAATCTCCCCTCAGACTACAGCCACTCAGCAGTGCACATGGTACAAATATGACTTTGCTCAATGAACTGGTCTTTCACTTTGTCTTACCTAACATACTTATGCCATATGCAACAAAAGGCAACAACCTTCAACTGTAATGTCAGACCATGCACACATTGATTATATGCAGTGGTTTCAATTCTTTCTAATGATTCCATCTTCAATGACTATCAATTACTTTCATATTACCTCGAATATTTTATTACAGAAGCTTCCAAACTGTTATGTTTATCATTTCATTAAATCAAATTCATTCTTTTTATCTTTTATCTTTTACTTGTTTCAGACATTAGACTGTGGCCATGCAGGAGCACCACCTTGTAGAACTTTTAGTTGAAAGAATCAACACCAGTGCATATTTTTTCTAAAGCCTAGTACTTATTTTATCAGTCTCTTTTGCCGTACCACTAAGTTACAGGGATGTAAACACACCAGCAGCAGTGGTACACACCTACACACACACATACATATATACATATATATATACACACACACATACATATATACATATATATATACACACACACATGGCAGACTTCTTTCAGTTTCCATTTACTAAATCCACTCACAAGGTTTTGGTCAGCCAAGAGGCTATGTTAGAAGACCCTTACCCAAGGTGCCATGCAGTGGGACTGAACCCAGAACCACATGGTTTAGAAGCAAGTTTCTTACACACAGCCATGCCTGCGCCTATTGTCAATATTTATGACTGCTGAATAAAAAGTGACTTTAATTCAAGTTGCTACAAAATCAGGAGCTTTTAAAAATGAACAACTTCAATTTATACTTTGGGGCAAACTGCCAATTTTTATCTGATTCAAATATGTCTACCTTTTCAAACAATTTCTAAAGAAAAATCAATACATTTCAGTTTCGTCGGGGAAGAAAATATCTTCTTCCACGGATTATCTTATTATTTTGGTAACTCATCATTTTATGTCCCCTTTCCAGGTTGGTATGGGTTGGAACAGTTCGACAGGATCTGACACTTTAAAATGGCTCAAAGCTGAACTTTCAGAGGCAAAAAATGACTCCATCTCTTTTACACAAACCTCATCTATCTTCTTATTTGTTACTTTTTCCATTACCATCCTCTCACAATAAATCAGTTGCATGTGTGTGTATATATATATATATATATATATATTCATACAAGTATTTTCTATATGTATACAGATACATGTGAAGATGTGGCCTGTGGTACTCATGATCACAAGATTGTGGTTTCAATTCCCCGACCTGATATTACATTGCATTCCTGTGCAAAACACTTCATTTCACATTACTTCAGCCCACTGAGCTGTGAAATGAGTTCCAGCAATACTTGGGAAGTTAACCTCGTGATGGATTAGCATCCCATTCAGGAGGAGTGTTGTAATCTCATTCAATTATATATCATGGCAACCAGGTTAAGTTCCAGCCTTATCACTCCTGAGGATCATGACAGACCTAAGTAATATATATATGAATACATTAAAACACATACATTTACGTGAAGCATTTGTGTTTAACAGGTGTTGGGGATTGACCTCCAAGCTTTTCAGTGAGGCTTCAAGAACACACTGAAAGCCTCACTGGAGGGTTTGGGGATCATCCCCTAAGAAACCCAAGCACAAGACTGCCCTGCCTGGCAAAGTTGCACTAACAGAGGTGCCACCTCCTGTAAGCAGAAGAGAATTACAAAGGCACAAAGAAAATGCAAACTACACAAGTCCAGAGCCAAACCCTTGCCTTCAGTCCCAACAGACCACAAGTGCCCAACCTGCAGGGCCTTCCAAGTATCCATCGGACTGACTGGTCACAGCTGGACACACTGTGTTCAGTCTTCTCCCATATGATGTCCTTGGTCATTGTCAACGACGACGGGACAAACAACAATACACTTAAACACACACATTAATTTTTACAAGGAAAAGATTGACAGTGACTCTGAAGTTTTGGCATACTTGTCATCAGGACTGATGACAATGAATGAGTGAAAACTTTCCCTATAAAAATTAATAAATATCTACTCTACTAAAAAGTACTATGTAATCCTTCCATCTTATGTTAGATTCTTCTTTAATATACAATCTACCATTAAAGCAAATATTCATAACCACACACACACACACACACTTGAAGCAACCCTGCAGCCTGCCAGATTCTATCAAACCATTCAACCCATACCAGCATGGAAATTGGGTGTTCAGTGATGACGATGATGATACATAGAAATATTATATATCATTGTCTTCATCATTTAAAGTCCATCTTCCATGCTGGGAGTGGGTTGGATGATTTGACAGGAGCTGGTAAGCTAGAGGATTGAGTCAAGCTCCACTCTCTGCTTTGGCATAGTCTTTGCGGCTGGATGCCCTTCCGAACATAAACCACTTTGCAGAGTGGATTGAGTACTTTTTACGCATTTGCATACACACACACAAGATACATATTATATATAGGTTCTCTTTTACTTGTTTCAGTCTACATACATCATCATCATCATCATCATCATTCCAGCAGCCAGGTTCCATGCCTGAATGGATCAGATGAGATTTGATGAAAATATTACTACAGTTGGATGCCCTTCCAGTTGCCAACCCTTACCCAGGTAATATTTCCAACTTGACCACAAATGTTTCTCCATGGATGACTGCAAATGAACAACATCACTTGTTTAACAGTGAGGCTCATTTATGATCATCATGTGATGTCAGGACAAGGACACACACACACACACACGAGTCTTCTTTCAGTTTCCATCTACCGTGTCTACTCACAAGGCTTTGGTAGGCCCAGGACTATAGTGGACGACACTTGTTTTCAGATGCCACACAGTGGGACTGAACAGGAGACAACATGGCTCAGAAGCAAGCTTCTCAATCATACAGCTCCGTCTACCTCTATGCATATATCACACACATCATCACTGTTTCACATCTGTTGCTCCATGCCAGAATCAGTTGGATGGTTCAACATGATCCAACTTGCCCGAGGGCTGTGTTGTCCTCCAATGTCTGTTTTGGCATGGTGTCTATGGATGGATGTCCTTCCTTATGCCAACCACCTTACAAAAGTGTACTGGATGCTTTTTACATGGCAAGGGCTCCAGTGAGGTTGATAAGTAACCCTTTAAGACAAGATCCTTTCTCAGAGTGGCATGGTGGAGTACTGAGGGAGGTGGCTTTGTTTTATGCACATAGATGCTAAAGTAAGAAAGAGGGACAGGAACAGGCATCATGCTACACCAGCAGGAAAGGGGAAAAACACGATGAGGTAATACAGTGTGCCCTCAAGGCATAAAACAGGGGATAGAGAGAATGGGGGCAGAGAATCGAGGATGATTGAGTGGAGAGGTAGGTGGTATGAGGTGAAGTGTGAGGGAGACAGAGGTCAGGCAAACATAAAGGTGGATATAGTAAGTTACAGAAAAGGATGTTGATAGTGGAGTTGAGAGGGTGTTCAGAGAAAATGGGTAGCCAATGGAGATATAGGGATAAGGATGATGTTGGGAGTGTGGGATAGGCAGCAAAGAGAGAGGTTCCAGGAAGAATGAGTACTGCCAGAACAAAAAGGAGGAACGAATATGTACAGTTCAGCTCTTGGGCAATAGTGCTGTGGGAGGAGGGAGGAGTGAGTGATATGAAGTTGAAGAGCTGGGAAGGTTAGACAGGTCGAGTGAGTGTGGGCATAGGCATCAATGTTATGCTTTTAGGACCTCATTTTGGCTAAGTTGGCCAGGTCTTCTGAATTACAGCAAATCACCATTCATCTCAGTTCTTTGTCATCTCCTCTTCAGATTCAACAGCCTGAAGTCAGACTTCACTTCTTTGAACCAGGTCTTTCTGAGTCTCACTCTTCTACAAGTACACGCCATATTTAGTGTTCAACACTTCCTTACACAGTTGTCCTCAGCCATACACATCACAGGA